>NC_089839.1:33164958-33219958 GCF_035609145.1 Eleutherodactylus coqui
TCGGTTAAGGAAATTACTTAAGCGAGCATCAGTCTTTTCAAGTGACTGCTTACTCAGCCGCAAAGATTTGGGGGGCGGCGGGGGTGAGCAGGGGGGTATTTGAAAAGATCGATGCTCGCTCGAGTAATTTCCTTAACCGAGCATGCTCGCTCATCTCTAGTCAAGACCTATTTTTTGACGCAGCAACGAATTTCAGTCGCTGAGTTCCGATACTGATGCCCTATCTTTTTTGTTGCGATGTTTTGACGCGGTTACAAATCGTTCCTCTGAGGGTTTCCGTAGCAAATTATTGGGTCTATTAGTCACAATTTTTTCGTCCGTGTGAATGAGCCCTAAGCAGTGCGCAGAGAATAGAACCCATTGATTTTAATAGCTTCGCTCACACCTCCGTATTTTGCCTGCATGTTTTGGTCATGCAAAAGAAAACACGCTAGCTTTCCATGCATTTGCGGATAATAGGTACTCAGAGAAGTCAAGGGGGGGGGGGGCGGGGTTACAATGCACGCGCAATACGCAAGGAGATGCATGATACGCTGTCTAATTGCACTGGAAAAAGAACACATCTGGAACGCAATAGATGAATTAGCCATTTCAAGTGGTGCGTCTTTGTTTGCCACGCACAAATAATCTTGGCGATTTCATACAAGTGTAGATACGCAGTGCATCGGGAAGGGTATCATCTCTCCTGAGGAGAGCACCTAGAAGGTGAGGGAGGAGACTTATAAGGCCATGCATGCTCCTCTGGGTAATATGCAAATAAGAAAGAGGAAACAATACTTCTGCAGCGCCACCTATTGGATGGCAGCATTCCTGCAAATCAATGTCTGGCCCTTTATATAGGTCTGTATAACAAGGATTGGGAATTCATCAAAATCGTAATAGTCCACTGAAATCAATGGTCGTGCGTAAAGACATAGGAAACATGCAGAAAAACAGCGGATTTGCTGCGTACTTATCAATGGGATTTTGTGCTTTTTTTTTTCCATGTGAGTCAGTGGTTGGACCCCCATGATATATCCATATTCACTAATCCAGAATGGGGGCAAGGGGGTCCAATTTGCCTCCCTTCCGGTCGCAGCAGTATCGCTGCCCCAACAGAATGAATGGCGCGCTGGCCACGCATGCGCAGTCCCCCCAGCCTCCATTCATTTCAATGGGGCTGAGGAAAATACTGGCGGATTGGATTCCCAAAAAGGCTGATGACGCCACAGAGAGCCCCGTCCCTCTAATAACCGCTTATATGCCTGATCAATGTAGCTTTAAGGGGTTAATAGTAGGATCCGAGTTTTCTCCAGTTGCATTGGGATGGCAACTGCCAGCGGCTCCTGCTGTGGATGGCGGGGGCTCCGCTCCTGAGCCTGCACCATCTACATACTGTACAGCATTGATGTCAATGAGAGCGGTGCCTGTAGTACTAAACCTGGCCACTGCAATACGGACAGCGCTATCTGCTTCCAGCACTGACAGAGAGGTGGGCAGTCAGCTGATTGGTGGTGATCCTGAGCAGTGGACCCCTGCCGATCAACTACTGATGAACTATATAAGGACAGGTCATCATTAGTAAGAGTTTCAGAGCCCCCCTTTACCTTACTTTTATGACCTGTCTAATTGACGAGTCCTAAAAGTTAAAAATGGGGTAAAATACAAAAACTATTTAGATACAAGTGATCATTATCACCTTGGCGTACCACAAGTAGCAGAACTACAGCGGATGTAGGGGATGCAGACTGCAGCATAATATATAATACACAGAAAGCCTGTAAATTAAACCCCTTGCCTGCCGGGAGCTCAGGGCGGTCGTGGCTGTCATCTGTGGGTGCGGACTGCTCTACTGGTGTTACGGATCCGGAATGATTCGCTGCCTGCTCCATGGATGTGGTCACTGCGGCTGTAAACAATACAGCACCGGGGCGCCCTCTAGTGGGAATGAAAAAAACTGCATGAGACTCAAAAAAAAACAGATAATGACAATTATTATTACAATTAAGCTAAGAAGACATGGCCGAACTAACAGCCGTCACTTCTCTTACTTGTGCTTTTGCTGCACTTCTGTGTTTTTCTAGGTGCACTTTGCATTCATGTGTTTTGCTTTTCACGCACACAACAAAAAAACTGCAAGAAGACTCAAGTGATGTCAACTTTGCACAACCCACGGACAACTGGGTGCAAAAGACAAAGCGTGCGGTGAACACGGACGCTAATGAGCGTTGGCTGCAGGGTTTTTTTACGCACCCATAGATTTTAATGGAAAATTTTGGTCAATGATTTTTCTTTTCACTTGGTAAATAAATGTCTGAAGACGTCAATCTAATTGTCGGGTCGGCGTGACGTCAATAACAAATACAGACGAACGACGGACAGAAAACACTCCTGTGTGGATGAGCCCTTAGGATTTTCGTCTGTCTGCTTCGTTCTTGGAGAAGAGAGACGGTATTAAAACTGAAAAAATGTTTGGTTTTTTTTTCCCCCATTGATTTCAATGGCTTTAAAAAAAAAAAAAAAAAAAAAAAAGGAGAGTTTTCAGTTTTTCCCTTTCCATTATTATTTTTTTAATTTACACAATAAATAGCACAGTTTGGCAGCACAGAGTGGTGGCATTGGTGTAGGGATCAACACAGGACGGAGGCGTCGGTGTAGGGATCCACAAAGGGCAGAGGCGTCGGTGTTGGGAATCAAAACAGAAGGGAGGTGTCGGTGTAGAGAATCAACACAGGGTGGAGGCATCTATGTAAAGACTGACAGGGGGTGGAGGCATCGGTGCAGTGACTGACAGGGGGTGGAGGGCATCTATGTAAAGACTGACAGGGGGTGGAGGCATCGGTGCAGTGACTGACAGGGGGTGGAGGCATCGGTGCAGTGACTGACAGGGGGTGGAAGCATCGGTGCAGTGACTGACAGGGGGGTGGAGGCATCGGTGCAGTGACTGACAGGGGGTGGAGGCATCGGTGCAGTGACTGACAGGGGGTGGAGGCATCGGTGCAGTGACTGACAGGGGGTGGAGGCATCGGTGCAGTGACTGACAGGGGGTAGAGGCATCGGTGCAGTGACTGACAGGGGGTAGAGGCATCGGTGCAGTGACTGACAGGGGGTAGAGGCATCGGTGCAGTGACTGACAGGGGGTGGAGGCATCGGTGCAGTGACTGACGGGGTGGAGGCATCGGTGCAGTGACTGACAGGGGGTGGAGGCATCGGTGCAGTGACTGACAGGGGGTAGAGGCATCGGTGCAGTGACTGACAGGGGGTGGAGGCATCAGTGCAGTGACTGACGGGGTGGAGGCATCGGTGCAGTGACTGACAGGGGGTGGAGGCATCGGTGCAGTAACTGACAGGGGGTGGAGGCATCGGTGCAGTAACTGACAGGGGGTGGAGGCATTGGTGCAGTGACGGGAACAGCATAGAAGTGTCAGTGTAGTGACCAGCACAGGGTGGAGGCTTTGGTATACTGATCAACACATGGTGGAGACATTGGTGCAGTTACTGGAAACAGGTGGAGGCATCAGTGCAGTGACTAGCAGAGAGTAGAAGCATTGGTGCAGTGACGGGCACAGGATAGATGCATTGCTGCAGTGATGGGCACAGGTAGATGCATTGCTGCAGTCACTGGCAACGGGTGGAGACATTGGTGCAGTGACTATCAGAGGGTAGAGGCATTGGTGCAGTGACTGGCACAGGGTAGAGGCATTGCTGCAGTGATGGGCACAGGGTAGAGGCATTGGTGCAGTGACTGGCAACAGGTGCAGGCATTGGTGCAGAGGGTAGAGGCATTGGTGCAGTGACTGGCAACGGGTGGAGGCATTGGTGCAGTGACTAGCAGAGGGTAGAGGCATTGGTGCAGTGACTGGCAACGGCTGGAGACATTGGTGCAGTAACTAGCAGAGTGTAGAGACATTGGTGCACTGAGTCAGACTAGTATGGATATATGAATTTATCAGCTCACCTGGCAGCTACGGTGGGCCTTGATTTTGCATTGTTTCCGGCAGGTAGAAGGGTTTTACTATGGCTCACTCCCGTTGTCTCTGCTTTTGTTCTGGTTGCTCCGGGTTTAACTATTTTACTGTTGCCCCCTCCTGATATAATAGCTCTGGTGTTGCTTGCCCCAGGTATTACGGTTGTGTGGCTGCTCGCCCCTGATGTAGTTCCACCTCCTCTCCTACCGGTAGGGCGAGATCTGGATGAAGTGCTTGTTACTTGTTCTTTCCCTTTAGAAGTTTCTTTTGTGGAAATGGCAGCAGAAGCCACTTCTTTACCGGTATGAACCTGCGGTGTCCGTTTCTGCCCTTTGAGGTCTTGTGAAGTTTTCCATTTCTGCCACCAGTTCTGGGCTGCAACAAAAGGAAAAGGAAGATCGATTAAAATACCGGATAAGCAGAAAAACAATCTTTGATTTCCAACAGATATAGACTGTAACTCAAGGATTGGTTCTGTGCTCAAGTCTTCTGTCCAAACAATAATGGGCATAATCCTGGTGATAACTTCCACAAATGTGAAGTACACATCAAGGCAACAATGTGATACAGCTACTATGGTCATTGTCCCGTTGGAAGGTCCAATGACATCCAAGCTTCAGCTCCCTCATCGAAGCCATGACGTTATCGCCTAGGATATCCTATTACTTGGTTGAACCCTTCTTGCCCTCCACAAGCTGCAGGTTTCCAGTGCGGGGGAAGCAAAGCAGCCGTTGGACCTTCCAACAGGACAATGATAGCAACTATACCTCAAAGTCCACCAAGGTTTGGTTTCAGAAGATGTTCTGGAGTGGCCGTCACATTGACCTGACTTGAACCCCATAGAAAATCTTTGGTGGGATGTGAAGGTAGTTGCAGTTGCGCAAACCCAAGGATATTCGACTGGAGGCCATTGTCCATGAGGAACGGGGTAAGACTCCTCAGGAATGCTATAAGAAGCTGCTGTCTGGCTACGTATCACGTCCACAGCCGGTCATAACAGCTAAAGGTGCTCTACTAAATACTAAAGATGCTTGTCGTGAAGGGGGCGAATAATTCAGAGACTGCAGTAGTCAGTAAAAGTGGCATTTTGTGTTGAATATGGAGAGACCGCTTGTTATATTAGGTGCGTTGAGCCATTTACTTTTTTCTTGTTTGATAGTTGTTTTTTTTGCAAACAGCTAAAAATTTGTAAATTTGGCAAATAAACCTTATTTGTAATGGAGGTGGAATAAGCAGTCTGTGTGGGTGCTATGGAGTATCTCAAGAAAGGGAGCTCAGACTATGTTGGCTGCACCCCTTATTTCATTAGGTCGTAAGAACCTTCATAGACCCTACAATGGTAGCAAACAAGGATGTTGGGAATCAACCCAAGAAGCATGGAAAGAAGAAGGTGGGCCAACAACCTCCAGCATCTCCTGTCCCAGCTGGTTAGCGTTGTGTTGGTCTTACATGTCAGTTCTGCAGGAGGTGATCCTTTTATTGGCATGTTCTCCAGGTGAATGCTAGCTTGAAAGCTGAGTTTTGCATTATGTAGAGAAGGCTGCGCTTCTTCTGACGATGGCTTCTCATCGTACTGGGCAAGTTGTGCGTTACCCAGCAAATACAAAGCATTGCTGTCACATGGAGAGGAAATAACTCCAAGCTGGCAGACCTTAAAATACAGAAGAAAACTGAATATAAGCAAATGTGAAATGCAAGACATGGCCTATGCTGGGCATGGAGAGGACATCTGTATTAGCGAATGAGTATGATTTGGGGGGATTCACGGACATTCCCATGTGTATGGTGTCTGCCGCCTCTACATCTCTCATCATCTAACTCTGTTCCCATTATGCATCATTTTTTCTTCTTCCAGCTCTTCTTCTTCTCTTCCCCTTGCTGTTGGGGTTCCTCTGGGTTTGATCCTCGGTCCTGTAGCCTTTTCTATCTATACAGCCCATGTTGGTCAAACTATCAGCAGATATGGCTTTCAGTACCATCTTTATGCTGAGGACACTCAATTATATACTTCTTCCTCTTCACTGCTACCAAACACCAATGGTTGTCTATGCGCTGTCTCTAACATCATGTCCTCTCTCTCTCTCTCTCTGACTCTCTCTCTCTGAACGTCTTGTTTCCACCATCTACTAACCAACCTAAACCTGGTATTTCCTCCTCAGTCTGTGGTATGGGGTTATATTTAACTCAGATGCATGCTTTACTTCTTGTATTCAGTCTTGCTTACTTATGTCCCTTGTACCTCACAAATATCTCCAGAATGTACCCTTTTCTTACTGTAGACATACCAAAACTCTTATTGCAGCCCTGATCCATTCCCGTCTTGATTACTGCAACTCATTACCAATTGGTCTTTCCGTCACTAAACTCTCCCTTCTCCAATTTATTCTGAATGCAGCAGCGAGGCTCATATTGTCTCTGCTACACCAATGCCCAATGTCTTAACCCTGTGCCCGTCAATGCACTGATGCCTACACCCTATGTCAGTGGCTGCACTAGTTGCCTGTCCACTATAGAATACAATTTATACCCATCACTCTCATCCATAAAGTTCTCCACAGTACTGCACCGCCCTATATCTCTTCCCTCCTCTTGGTCTACCACCCTACCCGTGCTCTCCGCTCTGCTAATGACCTCAGACAAACTTCCTCCACAATTCAAACTTCCCCCTTCTGCCTTGAAGACTTTTTTTAAGCTGCACCTGTTTTCTGGATTGCACTACCCCAGACAATTAGGTTAATCACCAATATCCACAGTTTTAGGCGCGACCTAAAAACACAACTCTTTAGAGAGGCCTACCATATTCCCTAATCTAACTCTTCTCCATTTACCCCCTTCTACATTAGTTCTTTGAACCTGATTTCCTCAGCCAGCAGTAACCTCCACACTCTGTGCACTCAAAGAAACTCCATAACTGTACATAACCGACTCACGCAGCTTTATGTGTACCACCCTATAAAATATGGCTGGACCATTGTAAGTTTTTCAAGCAGGACCCTCACCCCTATTTCCCCAAATTCTTGCAAGTAGAGCCGTTACCCCTATTATTTGTATTGTTTATTAGTTTACTACTGTATGTAACATCTGATTTTGCGTGTATATCTGTCCTCTGACTTGTAAAGTGCTGCAGAATATGTTAGTTCCATATACGGTAAATAAAAAATAATACAAAAATAATGAAAAAATAAAAAAATTATCAAGATAAATAAAATTTAAAAAATTTCTAAAATAATAAAAATTAAACAAATAGTCATAATACAAATAAAAATTACAGTAAAAAATACTACATTTTGGACCTACAACTATTAACTTCTTCCATATTAATTTCTCGAGCTAAACTGTTGAATTTTTATTTTTACCTTTTCTTGTATATCTAACAGTTTCTTACATCCCGGAATGGAGGACAGCCGTATCAGAGCAGACAGTGCTTGACATCTTTTCCGTATCCAGTCTTCTTTAGCAGAAGCTTCTTCAACCAAGAACTCAAGGAGGTCAAAGCAAGCCTCCAATAACACCCATTCCAAGTCCTCTGTGACCGCACCCCTATGTCGGCGCTGGCACAAGGCCCTCGCAGCCCAATCTGCAACACTAACAGAGAAATAAGTAAGCAACATATGGTTGTAACTTATCCCTCATGCAGAACATAGGTGATATGTGTCCGGTCGATGAATGTCCGAGTGGTGGGGCGACCCCCACTGATGACAAGAATGGGGGTCCCAAACTTGCACTTGGCTATCTCTGGCAGGCCAACGGAGATGAATGGAGCAGTAGCGCACACACTTGCCAACTGCTCCATTCGGGACCCCTTTTCTCATGATCAGTAGCAGGACACCCCGTGATCAGCTTATTTTTGCTAACTTATTTGCATATTTTTGTTGGCTTAGGATGCAGCTAGCCATCTTTCAGGTGCCATATTGGTAGGACGGTTGAGTTTTTGAGTATTTATGAGTGTTTTTTGTGCTTCCTCCCATGGGATGAAAATAAAAAAATGAAGCCACTTTAAAGCTTGCCCTGTTTACGCTGTAGGTTTCGCACTGCCGTAATGATTGGCATAGGGTCAGTGCAGGAAATAGGAGATGCTTCCTATAGGCTAGTTTTTCTGTCAAAAACATAAATTTCAGTACTGGAAACTTTCCCAATTCTGGGTACGCGTCACGGTAAAAATATGAGTGGGAAATGATAGAACTGCGCCATACGGTTCACATTGTCCAGGGGAGAATACAACTAACCTGGCACATATACTGTGTTTCCCCGAAAATAAGACAGTGTCTTATATTAATTTTTGTTCAAAAAGGTTTAGCTTTTTTTTCACATGTATAGCTGCCTGGACACTATTTAAATTGACTTTTTAATTAACTGTTAGCAGGGCTTAATTTTGGAGTAGGGCTTATATTTCAAGCATCCTCAAAAAGCCTGAAAAATCATTTTGCATCCTCAAAAATTCTGGAAAATCATGCTATGTCTTATTTTCAGGGAAACAGGGTAGCATGTAGCTTATTGCTTCAAATAGATATAAATTAGAGTAATGTCTTTAACCCTTTAAAGACTAAGAACACCTTTTGGGGGGCAATTGTTTTCACTTAAGTGCATGTATTTTGGGCAGACAATCATTTTAATCTAATAGAGTTAGATTAAAAATTCTGCATCTTTCAGCAGCTTCTGCATATCACTGTATATAGAAACCGCAGTCTGAGACTCAAGAGGAGATCCGTCAGTGAGGAGTGACAATTTAGTCTCCCTCTGCTCTCTCCTCTCCTGCACATTCTTATCAACACATTTAGGACCACGACAAAGTTTGTCTTTGTCGTGGTCATAAACGAGCTGATAAAATGTGCAGCAGCGGAGAGATAATTAGTCCAGCCTCACTGACGGATCTCCTACTGAGGCTGGATTCAGACGAACGTATATCGGCTCGGTTTTCACGCCCAGCCGATATACGTTGTCTCTCTCTGCAGGGGAGGAGCTTGGAAGATCCGGGAGCAGTGCTCTGAGCTCCCGCCCCCTATCTGCCTCCTCTCCGCCCCTCTGCACTATTTGCAATGAGGAGAGGCGGGAAAGGGGCGGGGCTAATTCGCTAAACGTAGCCCCACCCCGCCTCCTTTCATTGCAAATAGTACAGAGGGGCGGAGAGGGGGTGAAGAGTAGGCAGAGAGGGGGCGGGAGCTCAGTTCCTGCTCCTGGCTCTTCCATCCTCCCCCCCTGCAGATGAGGACACCGTATATCGGCTCGGCGTGAAAACCGAGCCGATATACGGTCGTCTGAATCCACCCTGAGACTGTAGATTGCAATTTCTATATACAGTGATGATTTTTGGGGGTGTTTTCCTTCTCCACATTTCAAAAGTCAAAACTTTTTTTGTTTTTCCATCGACAGGGCCATGTAAAGACTCATTTTTTAGCATAAATAATTGTATTTTGGATGGAACCATTTTAGGGTACATTTTATGTATCGTATAATTTTATTCATTTTTAGATGGGATGAAAAAAAAAAGACAGCAATTCTGACATTTTTGGAGGGCTTTGATTGCACAGCATTCACCATGCGGTATAAATGACACAATAACTTTGATCTGATTAAGAAGGTAACAAAGATATATTTTTTTTTAGGCTTTTCTACTTTGGATGAATAAAAAAGCTTGATTTTTTTAAAAATTATTTTTTTGACCTTGCTGCATTCCAAAACCCAGAACATTTTTTTGTTCTCCATCCCCGGAACTGTCTGAGGGCTTGTTTTTTGTTTTTTTTTGCAGGACTTGTAGTTTTCAATGGTGCCCTCTTGGGGCACCTAAGCCTTTTTGATCAATCTTTATTGTGTTTTTTGCATGACATCAAGCAGTAAAAAAAAGGAACAACACCGTCGAAATAGAAATAAAAAAACAAAAAAACATAACATGAATTGCACGTGTCTGCTGGAAGGTATTTTGTAGACATGGCTAAAAGAATACTTTTTGGGCTTCTTCGGAGGACCGTATTTGTGCGCATATATTTTAGTTGTTGATGTCAATGGGTTCGTTCTCATGAATGTGTTTTGCACAATATAATAGGACTTGCTCTATCTTTCTGCATATTGTACAGCAAAGGTGTAGTGGTTCAGGCACTATGGTGGAGCCTCAGATATAGTAGTCGCAGGTTTAGAGAGTAGTCAGGGAAGAGCCAGGAGTCAGCAACGGGAAGTCTTGGTGTGCAGTACAATGGATGAGGCGGATAATGTAGTTAGATGGAAAGCCAGGGGTCAGTATCAGGAGGTCTTGTTGCAATAGCAGAGAAGCAGGCAGAAGTAGAGCTTGATCAGTCAATGCTGTGGAGCAGATTAATCATGCGCTGGATCTGAGCAGGATCAGGCTTTTATAGAAAGTCCAAATTAGTAGCAGGGTGGAACCAGGACGCATATTAGCCTCTTACTCCCCACTTCTACATGAGCCAACCTAAACAACCAATCACCGTGAAGCAGCCAAACCAAATAACTAAACACCGTGAATCAGCCAACTCAAATAACCAATCACCGGGAATGAGTAAATCCAAACAACCAATCAGGTTGCGAATGGTGTGCATTTGTGGAGTAATATAGATATATGCAACCAGGACAGGGAGACAGGAAGTGGATTAAACAGGACTAATGCTAGGATCCACAGAGGAGCTGGTTCAGCAAGCTAGATAGCTTATTGGGGAAAGAAACCACCTGGAGTACAGGAGTTCCCAGGTTCAAGTCCCAGCAAAAGGCTTCCTATGGAAAGTGCGCAAATGTAGAATACTGTGAAAAACAGAACATATTGGGACCTTATCAAGCTAAATAGCCTTTTAAATCGGTATGCGGGTGTTTTGTGCAGAGCATGCCTGCGCAAAAAGTACAGAACTGTGCGCTGATACGCAAGCAAATCTACCTTGCTCACAGCACATATGCTTTACGCTGAAGTGTGTATGCGCAATTGCGCATATGGTTGTCTGAAGCCCTTAGATTGCATATGTGTGTTTTATACAGACTGCAGGAAATCCGTGTGTATCCCGAAATGCCCTTTCTCATGCCTCTTTGAAGATTTTCACTGCTCACTGAATGCTCGCCTGCCAACATAGGTGTCAATTAGCGGTTCGTGTACAAGGTAACTTGCTGAACTTATAAATATTTCTGGCAGACATTGCCCATAGCTGGCTCTGCAACGTCTCATAACACATCATATCACATGCAATTAAGGGTCAAGAATTCATTCACATCAAGTAAGAATGTTGCAAAAAACAACACAAAAAAGCATGAACAAAAAAATACTAGAAAACCTCCTGCCTGCCAATCACACATAATAACGATAAATATATCGCCAGCTGGAATACAGATAAGGTACGTGGGGTATTTTCCACTACCGCCGCTCTACATAAATAGGTTTAGAGAGTTTTCCATCATTGGCATTTTTATTTAGTTTTTTTTACACAAACTAATTCCCATAAGTGATATCTATACAGGGTGACGCCATAAAGCCGGATCCGGCGCAATATCTCAGTATTGGGGTCCTATACTGGAATAACAAGAGCGTATTTGAATATGAAGGCATGGATGGGCGACATGATGGTATGGCACACAAACCATGGATTTTAATTTTGTGTTGTGGCCCCTGTAAGCACCGGCGTCTGAATGTAGGATCCCTGGAAAAACGTGGGCAGTAGAGATGAGCGAGTATACTGGCTAAGGCACATTACTGGAGCGAGTACTGCCTTAGCAGAGTATCTCCCCGCTCGTCTCTAAAGATTCGGGGGCCGGCACGGGTGACAGGTGAGTTGCGGCGGGGAGGGGGGGGGGGAGAGAGGGAGAGAGAGATCTCCCCTCCGTTCCTCCCTGCTCTCCCCCGCCGCTCCCCGCCCCCCGAATCTTTAGAGACGAGCGGGGAGATACTCGGCTAAGGCACTACTGGCTCGAGTAATGTGCCTTAGTGAGTACACTCGCTCATCTCTAGTGGGCAGTGAAGGGCATGAACTTTCGCTTTTTTTTCTTCACCCTCGCAGAAACAAATTGTGTGGAAGAAAAACCGCAGCATGCTCTATTTTGCCGTGGACGGCTTTCATTGAAGTCAGTGGAGGCTGTCCAACCGGCAGCTCATACACAATTAACATTGCCTATGGGCCGTGGGTACCCACATCATCGCTTAGAAATGGCGCGGCAAATACAAACATCCACAGCCGCCGTATTCTATTGTGCGTCATTATAACTCTGTCAAGTTATCCTTATTAACAACTGCAAATAAGTTTTGAGAAATTTGTTATGAACTTCACACCACACCCCTAGTTAGCATGATAAATCAGGACTATACACCGCTAGGAAGTCAATCTGGCCATGCAGACCCCTTACACACATAAAACCTTCCAAGTTATAAAAAACTAACAGAATGGAGAGCCAAACCAAAAACAATGGTCTACAGTAATAAGGGTGGTCATGGTACTTACAAGTGGAGAACTTGCTGTGGGGTCATGAAGGACATAGAAGGGTTTACCGGAAAGTTCTTCTGTGTTCTCCCCAACTTTATGAAGCCCCAGAGTAACTGAGTGTTGTGGGGACTCAAGAGATTCTCAGCCAGAGGAAGGGAACTAAAATATAGATGAACAATGTAGCAGTCAGTGGAGGTCAAGGATGGCGTGTGATGGATAACAGAATACTACAAGCGTAAAAACACTATTTACCTGCAAAAAACATGCTGGAAATAAACAATCATTTGAAGACTGCGCTGATTTGTAGTAAAACTGCATGTTTGCCTTGTGTGCATCTGACCATGACCACATAACTACCGCTACGTGTCTCTGAACGGTAAGAACTTTCTGATGTGGGGAGGGTGGAAATTTTCTTGGATGGAAAAGGCTTCTGCTTTTTCTGTTTCCATCTATCATCTTGCTATCCAATATATATATATATATTTCTCTCATATGTCTCTCTCTCCTTTATCTCATATCCATCTCTCTATCGGATGTCTCATATCCATCTGACAATCGGATGTCTCATATCCATCTGACAATCGGATGTCTCATATCCATCTGACAATCGGATGTCTCATATCCATCTGACAATCGGATGTCTCATATCCATCTCTCTATCGGATGTCTCATATCCATCTCTCTATCGGATGTCTCATATCCATCTCTCTATCGGATGTCTCATATCCATCCCTCTATCGGATGTCTCATATCCATCCGTCTATCGGATGTCTCATATCCATCCGTCTATCGGATGTCTCATATCCATCCGTCTATCGGATGTCTCATATCCATCCGTCTATCGGATGTCTCATATCCATCCGTCTATCGGATGTCTCATATCCATCCGTCTATCGGATGTCTCATATCCATCCGTCTATCGGATGTCTCATATCCATCCGTCTATCGGATGTCTCATATCCATCCGTCTATCGGATGTCTCATATCCATCCGTCTATCGGATGTCTCATATCCATCTCTCTATCGGATGTCTCATATCCATCTCTCTATCGGATGTCTCATATCCATCTCTCTATCGGATGTCTCATATCCATCTCTCTATCGGATGTCTCATATCCATCTCTCTATCGGATGTCTCATATCCATCTCTCTATCGGATGTCTCATATCCATCTCTCTATCGGATGTCTCATATCCATCTCTCTATCGGATGTCTCATATCCATCTCTCTATCGGATGTCTCATATCCATCTCTCTATCGGATGTCTCATATCCATCTCTCTATCGGATGTCTCATATCCATCTCTCTATCGGATGTCTCATATCCATCTCTCTATCGGATGTCTCATATCCATCTCTCTATCGGATGTCTCATATCCATCTCTCTATCGGATGTCTCATATCCATCTGTCTATCGGATGTCTCATATCCATCTGTCTATCGGATGTCTCATATCCATCTCTCTATCGGATGTCTCATATCCATCTCTCTATCGGATGTCTCATATCCATCTCTCTATCGGATGTCTCATATCCATCTGTCTATCGGATATCTCATATTCATCTCTCTATCGGATATCTCATATTCATCTCTCTATCGGATATCTCATATCCACCCCTCTATTGGATATCTCATATCCACCCCTCTATTGGATATCTCATATCCATCTGTCTATCGGATGTCTCATATCCATCTGTCTATCGGATGTCTCATATCCATCTGTCTATCGGATGTCTCATATTCATCTCTCTATTGGATATCTCATATCTATTTCTCTATCGGATATCTCATATTCATCTCTCTATCGGATATCTCATATCCATCTCTCCCTTTAAGTTGATGACAGGCAAATAAAACATGCGACAGACAGATTAGTGTTTTATGTATGAATGGGTATTTGTACTTTCATGTGATTATGACTGACCTGTCCTGTGCAGCACGCTTGTTGATGAAATCCTCTAGGCCTTGCTGAAGATACAGGATTGCTTCTTGCACTCGCACTTCAGGACCATTGTCTTGCTCTAGAAGTGCTAGACCAACGTAACACCTAAACCCCGGACACACACAGGTGCATTACACATCAGAATTCTTTTCCATATTAAATTCTTTGAGTTGTACTAACAAGACACTGACACATCAGGATTAGAGATGAGCGAGTATACTCACTAAGGCACATTACTCGAGCGAGTAGTGCCTTAGCCGAGTATCTCCCCGCTCGTCTCTAAAGATTCGGGGCCGGCGCGGGTGACAGGCGAGTTGCAGCGGGGAGGGGGGAGAGAGGGAGAGATAGATCTCCCCTCGGTTCCTCCCCGCTCTCCCCCGCCGGACCCCAAATCTTTAGAGACGAGCGGGGAGATACTCTGCTAAGGCACTGCTCGCTCGAGTAATGTGCCTTAGCGATTATACTCGCTCGTCTCTAATCAGGATGTTTTATGTTTTTACTATTATTTTATGGCACCATCATACTTTGCACATTGTACAACATTTCAAGGTAATGTACTAAAAAGGGGGCATTGTCATCTGATTTTTACTATGTCCTGGGTAGAGATGAGCGAACGTACTTGTCCGAGCTTGATGCTCGGGCAAATATTTTAGCGTGTTCGGGATGCTCGTTACTCGTAACGAGTACCACGCGATGTTCGGGTTACTTTCACTTTCATCTCTGAGATGTTAGCGCGCTTTTCTGGCTAATTGAAAGACAGGGAAGGCATTACAACTTCCCCCTGCGACGTTCAAGCCCTATACCACCCCCCTGCAGTGAGTGGCTGGGGAGATCAGGTGTCACCCGAGTATATAAATCGGCCCCTCCCGTGGCTCGCCTCAGATGCGTTGTGACAGAGATCAGGGACAGTGGTATCGTGTTGGAGCTGCTGTAGGGAGAGTGTTAGGAGTTAGTGTAGGCTTCAAGAACCCCAACGGTCCTTCTTAGGGCCACATCTAACCGTGTGCAGTACTGTGGAGGCTGCCTTTTGCAGTGGTGCACATTTTTTTTTTTTGCTATATAGGCCGTGCAGAGCATTGCGCCCTGCAGTAATACTACAGGGACAGAAGTGGTGGTTAGGCAGGGAGAGTGTTAGGAGTTAGTGTAGGCTTCAAGAACCCCAATGGTCCTTCTTAGGGCCACATCTAACCGTGTGCAGTACTGTGGAGGCTGCTGTTAGCAGTGTTGCACATTTTTATTTTTTTCAAAATCGGCCGTGCAGAGCATTGCGCCCTGCAGTAATACTCCAGGGACAGAATTGTGTAGGCAGGGCCAGAAGACATATTTTATTGATTGAATATAGTCAGTGGGCCTTTCCTTTAAAAAAAAAAGGGCAAAAAGTTCTATTTGGCCTGCCTCTGACAGTCCTCAGCGTTCTGGGTACGTGTGTGCTGGGTGGAGAACGTAAAAAAAATCATACACAGCCAGCTAAGTTTAACAGCAGGTTGCGCCAATTTATTTCCTGGCTGGGAAATCACCGCTCTGCTGCAGTTAATAACAGTGCAAGACTGCAGTTCTGTGACACACTGCAGGGCCACAACACATTTATTATTGATTGAATATAGTCAGTGGGCCTTTCCTTTAAAAAAAAAGGGAAAAAATTCTATTTGGCCTGCCTCTGACAGTCCTCAGCGTTCTGGGTACGTGTGTGCTGGGTGGAGAACTTAAACAAAAATCATACGCAGCCAGCTAAGTTTAACACCAGGCTTGCGCCAATTTATTTCCTGGCTGGGAAATCAAATCACTGGTAATACAGCATGCTGAGGGGTAGGGGTAGGCCTAGAGGACGTGGACGCGGCCGAGGACGCGTAGGCCCAAGTGAGGGTGTGGGCACATGCCGAACTCCTGATCCAGGTGTATCGCAGCCGACTGCTGCGCGATTAGGAGAGAGGCATGTTTCTGGCGTCCCCACATTCATCGCACAATTAATGGGTCCACGCGGGAGACCTTTATTAGAAAATGAGCAGTGTGAGCAGGTCCTGTCGTGGATGGCAGAAAGTGCTTCGAGCAACCTATCGTCCATCCACAGTTCTGCGCCGTCCACTGCTGCAAATCCGAATCCTCTGTCTGCTGCTCCTCCTTCCTCCCAGCCTCCTCACTCCACTACAATGACACCTGCTCAGGAGCGGGAACACTCCCAGGAACTGTTCTCGTGCCCCTGCTCAGATTGGGCAGCAGTGGTTCCTCTCCCACCAGAGGAGTTTATCGTCACTGATGCCCAACCATTGGAAAGTTCCCGGGGTCCGGGGGATGAGGCTGGGGACTTCCGGCAACTGTCTCAAGACCTTTCAGTGGGTGAGGAGGCCGATGACGATGAGACACAGTTGTCTATCGGTGAGGTAGTAGTAAGGGCAGTAAGTCCGAGGGAGGAGCGCACAGAGGATTCTGAGGAAGAGCAGCAGGACGATGAGGTGACTGACCCCACCTGGTTTGCAACGCCTACTCAGGACAGGTCTTCAGAGGGGGAGGCAAGGGCAGCAGCAGGGCAGGTTGCAAGAGGCAGTGCGGTGTCCAGGGGTAGAGGCAGGGCCAGACCGAATAATCCACCAACTGTTTCCCAAAGCGCACCCTCGCGCCATGCCACCCTGCAGAGGCCAAGGTGCTCTAAGGTCTGGCAGTTTTTCACAGAGACGCCTGACGACCGACGAACAGTGGTGTGCAACCTTTGTCGCGCCAAGATCAGCCGAGGAGCCACCACCAACAGCCTCACCACCAACAGCATGCGCAGACATATGATGGCCAAGCACCCCACAAGGTGGGACGAAAGCCGTTCACCGCTTCCGGTTTGCACCGCTGCCTCTCCCCCTGTGCCTCAACCTGCCACTGACATCCAACCCCCCTCTCAGGACACAGGCACTACCGTCTCCTGGCCTGCACCCACACCCTCACCTCCGCTGTCCTCGGCCCCATCCACCAATGTCTCGCACCGCATTGTCCAGCCGTCGCTAGCGCAAGTGTTTGAGCGCAAGCGCAAGTACGCTGCCACGCACCCGCACGCTCAAGCGTTAACCGTCCACATAGCGAAATTTATCAGCCTTGAGATGCTGCCGTATCGGGTTGTGGAAACGGAGTCCTTCAAAAGTATGATGGCGGCGGCGGCCCCGCGCTACTCAGTTCCCAGTCGCCACTACTTTTCCCGATGTGCCGTCCCAGCCCTGCACGACCACGTCTCCCGCAACATTGTACGCGCTCTCACCAACGCGGTTGCTGCCAAGGTCCACTTAACAATGGACACGTGGACAAGCACAGGCGGGCAGGGCCACTACATCTCCCTGACGGCACATTGGGTGAATTTAGTGGAGGCTGGGACAGAGTCAGAGCCTGGGACCGCTCACGTCCTACCCACCCCCAGAATTGCGGGCCCCAGCTCGGTGGTGGTATCTGCGGCGGTGTATACTTACTCCACTAAACCACCCTCCTCCTCCTCCTCCGCAACCTCTGTCTCGCAATCTAGATGTGTCAGCAGCAGCAGGACGTCGCCAGCAGTCGGTGTCGCGCGGCGTGGCAGCACAGCGGTGGGCAAGCGTCAGCAGGCCGTGCTGAAACTACTCAGCTTAGGAGATAAGAGGCACACGGCCCACGAACTGCTGCGGGGTCTAACAGAGCTGACCGACCGTTGGCTTGCGCCGCTGAGCCTCCAACCGGGCATGGTCGTGTGTGACAACGGGCGTAACCTGGTGGCGGCTCTGCAGCTCGGCAGCCTCACGCACGTGCCATGCCTGGCCCACGTCTTTAATTTGGTGGTTCAGCGCTTTCTGAAAAGCTACCCATGCTTGTCAGACCTGCTCGTAAAGGTGCGCCGGCTCTGCGCACATTTCCGCAAGTCCCACACGGACGCTGCCACCCTGCGCACCCTGCAACATCGGTTTAATCTGCCAGTGCACCGACTGCTGTGCGACGTGCCCACACGGTGGAACTCTACGCTCCACATGTTGGCCAGGCTCTATGAGCAGCGTAGAGCTATAGTGGAATACCAACTCCAACATGGCCGGCGTAGTGGGAGTCAGCCTCCTCAATTATTTTCAGAAGAGTGGGCCTGGTTGGCAGACATCTGCCAGGTCCTTGGAAAGTTTGAGGAGTCTACCCAGGTGGTGAGCAGCGATGCTGCAATCATTAGCGTCACCATTCCTCTGCTATGCCTCTTGAGAAGTTCCCTGCAAAGCATAAAGGCAGATGCTTTGCGCTCGGAAACGGAGGCGGGGGAAGACAGTATGTCGCTGGATAGGCAGAGCACCCTCCTGTCCATATCTCAGCGCGTTGAGGAGGATTAGGAGGAGCATGAGGAGGATGAGGAGGAGGGGGAAGAGACAGCTTGGCCCACTGCTGACGGTACCCATGCTGCTTGCCTGTCATCCTTTCAGCGTGTATGGCCTGAGGAGGAGGAGGAGGAGGAGGATCCTGAAAGTGATCTTCCTAGTGAAGACAGCCATGTGTTGCGTACAGGTACCCTGGCACACATGGCTGACTTCATGTTAGGATGCCTTTCTCGTGACCCTCGCGTTACACGCATTCTGGCCACTACGGATTACTGGGTGTACACACTGCTCGACCCACGGTATAAGGAGAACCTTTACACTCTCATTCCCGAAGAGGAAAGGGGTTCGAGAGTGTTGCTATACCACAGGACCCTGGCGGACAAGCTGATGGTAAAATTCCAATCCGACAGCGCTAGTGGCAGAAGGCGCAGTTCCGAGGGCCAGGTAGCAGGGGAGGCGCGGAGATCAGGCAGTATGTACAGCACAGGCAGTGCAACACTCTTTAAGGCCCTGGATAGCTTTATGGCTCCCCAGCAAGACTGTGTCACCGCTCCCCAGTCAAGGCGGAGTCGGCGGGAGCACTGTAAAAGGATGGTGAGTGAGTACGTAGCCGATCGCACGACCGTCCTCCGTGACGCCTCTGCCACCTACAACTACTGGGCGTCGAAGCTGGACACGTGGCCTGAACTCGCGCTGTATGCCCTGGAGGTGCTTGCTTGTCCTGCGGCTAGCGTCTTGTCAGAGAAGGTGTTTAGTGCGGCTGGGGGAATCATCACAGATAAGCGTACCCGCCTGTCAACCGACAGTGCCGACAGGCTAACACTCATCAAGATGAACAAAGCCTGGATTTCCCCAGACTTCTCTTCTCCACCAGCGGGCAGCAGCGATACCTAAGCAATACGTAGGCTGCACCCGCGGATGGAAGCATCGTTCTCTCTCACCATCCAAAACGGGGACATTTCTGCTTCATCAATCTGTGTATAATATTCCTCCTCCTCCTCCTCCTGCTCCTCCTCCTGAAACCTCACGTAATCACGCCGAACGGGCAATTTTTCTTAGGGCCACAAGGCTCACTCATATCATTTTTCTAAACAATTTTTATACGTTTCAATGCTCTTAAAAGCGTTGAAACTTTAACTTGAACCAATTTTTCGTTAAACTGGGCTGCCTCCAGGCCTAGTTTTACCACTTAAGCCACATTAACCAAAGCGATTAATGGGTTTCACCTGCCATCTTGGTTGGGCATGGCCAATTTTTTCTGAGGTACATTAGTACTGTTGGTACACCAATTTTTTTGGGCCCTCACCTACAGTGTAATCATAGTAATTTCTATGTTCTTCGCCTGCACTCATGGTACAGAAAGGTGTGTGGGGTTGGCCTACACTTTAGCTACATAAATGTAACTGGGGCCTTGTCTATACTGCAGCTACTGAAATGTGAAAGAGACTGTTATCTCCCTAAACTGCTGCAATGGGAATGTTACTGGGGCCTGTCTTGAGTGCTACTATTACTGAAATGGAACTAAGACTGCGCTCCCCCTATACTGCTGCTAGTGATATGTTAGTGGGGTCTGTCCCTAATGCTACCGCTGAAATGTTAATAATTCTGGGCTCTGCCTATACCGCTGCTAATGGTATGTCACTGGGGTGTGGAAACAGAGGCTTCACAAAGACATGATGGCGGCGAGGCTATTTCCCACCAACGCTGTTACTGTTAAGGTGCATATAACCACGGACACGTGTAGAGGACACATAGTGCCTCCAAAACATCCCCCTCCTCCTCCAACAATGAAAACATTCTTGGCAAATACCTTTGCATTGGTCCGTCTGGTGGCAGTCCAAGAATTTCACCTTTAACGACACAAAAAGAGAGCACCACCACCATCCCCCCGCCACGGCCCACTTAATCCTGGCCACATTCCGAAAACCAACTACATAAAACCGTGCTACCAGGTCCGCAGTCACCACCACATTACCACCAACGAGGTTACTGTTAAGGTACATATTACCAGTTTGACTGGGGCATGCAGTGTGGGCCGAAGCCCACCTGTATTGTATCTGACGTTAGCTCTGCTGAGTACGGCACTGCAATGGGATATTTTTATGTACCACCGGTGGGTTCCAGGGAGCCACCCATGCTGTAGGTGCACACGGAGTTTAACCTACATCTGTCCACTTGTAAAGAACCCCAGTCAGACTGGGGCATGCAGTGTGGGCCGAAGCCCACCTGTATTAAGCACGACATTACCTCAGCTGTGATGGGCAATGCAATGGGATATTTTTATGTACCGCCGGTGGGTTCCAGGGAGCCACCCATGCTGTGGGTGCACACGTAATTCCCATTGCGGAGTTGGACCTGGCTGTGACTATTTATAAAAAACCGCGGTCTGACTGGGGCATGCAGACACCTTGACAGAATGAATAGTGTGTGGCACATAGGTTCCCCATTGCTATGCCCACGTGTGCAGCTCCTGATGGAGGTGGCACAGGATTAGATTTCTCATTGCTTCTGTACAGCATTGTGGACTATCGGCCCGCCGCTTTTATGGGGGGGGTCGCTGCCTAGCCATGCCAACCCTCTGCAGTGTGTGCCTGCTTTACCTGTGGCAGACGCACTTATAAATAGACATGAGGGTGGCGTGGCATGAGGCAACTGAAGGCTGGGCAGGGACAATTTGGTGTACGCTGTGGACACTGTCGTGCGGGGGGGTTGGGCAGCATGTAACCCAGGAGAAGTGGCAGCGGAGTGTCATGCAGGCAGTGATTGTGCTTTGTTGGAGGTAGTGTGGTGCTTAGCAAAGGTATGCATTGCTAATGAGGGCTTTTCAGAAGTAAAAGTTGTTGGGAGGGGGGGGGGCCCACTCTTGCCGGTATTGTGGCTTAATAGTGGGACCTGTGAACTTGAGATGCAGCCCAACATGTAGCCCCTCGCCTGCCCTATCCGTTGCTGTGTCGTTCCCATCACTTTCTTGAATTGCCCAGATTTTCACACATGAAAACCTTAGCGAGCATCGGCGAAATACAAAAATGCTCGGGTCGCCCATTGACTTCAATGGGGTTCGTTACTCGAAACGAACCCTCGAGCATCGCGAAAATTTCGTCCCGAGTAACGAGCACCCGAGCATTTTGGTGCTCGCTCATCTCTAGTCCTGGGTTATGTCTGAGCACCCAAAAACTGTACAAGCAGAAACATGTGGCAACAGCATTCATAGATATTATCGGAAAAAAATTGCATAACTCTTATATTAACCACATAAAAACGTAAGGTCATCGGCACATATTTTGATCAGAGCATGTGGGCCCATCCGACACGTCTAGGTGACCATGCTTTCAGATGGGTCATAACACCAACAGATACCTCTCCTTTGGGTTTAAGCCTCCGATTGATTCAGGATAACAGGATACAACGCTTTATGGTCTAATTCAAATGACTACGTCTCTTTCACAGCATTATGAAACAAAAAATCCAGCAAAGACGTCTCAGGACTGTTGAGCAGCTAGAATCCTACAGCAGACAAGAATGGGACAACATTCCTCTCCTAAAACTCCAGCAATTGTTCCCCTCACTTCTCAGATGTCTACAGACTGTTATAAAAATAGGAGGAGATTCAGGTGCCGGTGGGGGTGAGCGGTGGGTTGCGGGAATGAGCAGGGGGGAGCGAAGGGGGGAGAGAGATCTCTCCCCCCCCTCATTCATCCCCGCTCTCCCCCGCTGGCACCCGAATCTTTGCATTTTCTTTACATTTTTTTACATTTTACACAGTATCCCAACTTTTTTTTGAATTGGGGTTGTGGATGCCCAATGAGTGCTGAGGTGTATGTTTTTGTTATTGTACTAGTTGCAGCCATGCTAGCATGCACATGCGCATTTAATTCATCTGTAGGAAGTGTTTACTGAGTTTGTTTGCTGAGACGAAACCACAGGCTTTCATTGTTCAAAAAGTGACCAATAAGGACTTTGTTTGGGCAGCTTTCAATTCTTTCAGGCATTTGTGCCGGAAAAACATGGTGGACCACCAATAAACCCTTTCCCTATTTCCCAGAGGGGTTTCAGGCTCCAGTCCCCCATTAGTAAGCCGGAGCAGACAGCCAATAATAAATATCTGGCATCTATGATCCCCGTGTGGCACAGAGCGTTAGGACAGCAGAAATGTAGTCCTAAGATCTCCCTCCCAACCTGAAGGTTTCAGGTTCAATCTCTGCTTTGGTTCAGGTAGCCGGTTCAAAGTTGACTCAGCCTTCCATCCTTCTGAGGCCGGTAAAATAAGTACCTAGCTGCTGGGTTAAAAAGATGACTGGGGAAGGCAATAGCAAACCACCCGCAAAAACAGTCTGATGATCTTCTGAAGAGTCAGTCATGGACCTTACCTTTACCATGTAATACTACATTTCCGCAGCAGAGGCCACTGCTTTTCCCGGTCGACTTTTTTGAGCTGACCCTGACCCCTTTAACCCCTTCCAATCCACTGCCCGACGTCTTCCTACATTCTGATTGAAGCTCCAATGTCAGAAGACGTCCGACAGGGTATTCTTACCATCTATTGACAGCCACTCTGCTGTCGGAGTCTCTCTGGTGCGCACACACTGGTTTTAGCCAGCAGATGGCACCGTTGTATAACAGCAAAAAAAAAAAAGCCTTTTAGGAAGCCCTGAATCCAAAATTGGATTAGAAAAAGGGTTAATTTCAGATGAAAATCAAGTCCTGGTCAATTGTAAATAATAATGAGTGAATCTTGTCTTTGTAGAAAGTGTTATTTATGCGGCAGAGTAATCCTAGCAGAATGTTCCTATCCCCGCACGGCTTCATTCGTACGTATCACCGTCTTGCATTTCTAGTGCTATAAATGTGCAGCCTCTTGGGCCAAGTAGAACTGTGCTTGATAAACAGATGACACAATCATGTCACATAGAAGACTTCTAATGGAAAACATCACGTCACCTGGCAATGGGAGACGCCGGTCGCAGTGCCAGTGCATTTCGTAAGACCATCAGGGCTTCTGTATTTTGTTTCTGTAGCAACAAGTGTCTGCCCACATGAAGATTGTATTGCCAGTTCTTAGGATCCAGAGAAAGAGCATCTTTATACTTCAGGAACGCCTGTGTTACCGGACCCTCCTCGCCCACGAAAGAGAAGCTGCTCTGCAATAAGTAATGAGGAGATAAAATGTAAAAAAAAGGACTAAAAAAAGTTTTGAAAGAACTGATAGTTATTCTATCGCTGCCTTTAAACGGACCAAAAGTTATACTAATACACTAACAAGTTCTCTAACCCTTCTCAGAACTGTGACTAATCTGGTCAAGCATCATACCCACAGCTATCTCCAGCACATGGCAGAGCTGTGTATGCAACTTGTACAGCGGCCAGTGCCGACCTCAAGCTAGATGGCATTCTGTGCAAAATTTTTTTTTTGGCGCCCTCACCACAAAAAAATAGGAAAAAAAAACAAAACAAGGTATATATATTGCACTGATAAGCTGAGTCCGTGTATTCTGCTTGTGCAAAGCGGTATACCCACACCAGAATAGCAAAGTGAATTAATACTGTACCAGAACCAAGCTCATAAATACAGCACCAGAACCAAGCTCATAACAAATACAGCAGCTGTACCAAGCAAAGTATCTGATATAGCACTAGAATCAAGCTCATAACATAAATACAGCACCAGAAGCAAGCTCACAACATAAATACAGCACCAGAACCAAGCTCATAACATAAATACAGCACCTGTACCAAGCAAAGTATCTGATATAGTACCAGAATCAAGCTCATAACAAATACAGCACCAGAAGCAAGCTCACAACATAAATACAGCACCAGAACCAACTTCACAGCATAAATACAGCACCCGAACCAAGCTCATAACAAACACAGCAGCTGTACCAAGCAAAGTATGTAAATATAGTACCAGAATCAAGCTCATAGCATAAATACAGCACCAGAAGCAAGCTCAGTACATAGATACAATACCAGAACCAATCTCATTACTTAGATACTGCCCCAGAATCACATTCATAACCTAAATAGAATAACAGGACTAAGCAATTGTGTAGTGGCAGTGCAGAGGAGCTTACTGCGGCGCATCACAACATTGGAGGGGAGCAGACAGAGCCAAGAGAACGATGATCATGTAATGCCACAAGACGCTGCCGCACAGAGGAAAAAGATCATCTAACCGGTGGACCTAAGGGGAACAAATGCTTCCGCATTTCAGAATAAACATACTTTAAAAATTGGTACAGAACAAATCCTGGAACCATTGGGGTGGGGATTCTCTGGCCTCTTCCTACCTGCATCACATAGACTTACAGGCATCTCCCTATAGACCCTGATGAGGGCCCACCTCCATGACGCCAGGGACCGTTCTGTGTTGGTCTTCACAGCTTGTCTAATCTGAAACAACATTGTGCTTCAGAATAACAAATACAGCCCTGCAATGCGGATTCATGAATTGCTCCAGATTCACGCTCTCTCCGGTTCGGGCAGCATGAATTTGGTGAAATGTTTCCTTTTAACTCCTCCTTTTAATTTTGGGGTCTTTGTGATTCAAGGGCATTATTTTTAGAGGTGTTTTGAGGGCCTGACATGGAGGTGGGGTCTTTGCAAAAATTTTGATTCAGTTGTCCAGATAAAAAATTGTTGATGTGGTTGGCAACCCTGGGAGCAATATAGGAAAGAATATTTTCAAAATGTTGCATCTGACGAATTATGGCATGTAGATAGGTATCATCTGGCCCCACAGAGTTCCATGGGCTCAACATTAAAGGGGTTTTGTCATTAAAAAATAAATAAATCTATACTTACCTATTCCTTTCCTGTCAGTTTCCTAGCTGAGCTTCTGCAGAGTCCCGGGTCACCTCACCGTAGCCCGGGCCGTCTTGTTATGAAGGCTGCATTCCCCACATTCCTTCCGGCCGGGTCAGTGAAGGTCACATTCCTGTGCTGTAGCTTCACTGCCTAAGAAGGAATAGTAATCTATTTAAGAGACAGCTTGCCTGAGCAATCTCTGAAGCAGATAGGCAGTCCCCCTGCTGGGCTGTAAGCTGTGATGTAATTTACATTGGCTGGCAGGCAGAAGACTGCCAACCAATGTACATAATTTCACAGGAAGGAGAAGAATCAGGCAGCTGAAGGTGAAGTGACCCCCATGGACTGCAGGAGACAAAAGAAGTTGGGGGAGGTGAAGATTTGGTAAGTAGACTGACGGGGGAAGAATAGATAAGTATAGAATTTTTCTTTTTTAGTGACAGAACCCCTTTAAGGCTCTGAGTAATAATATGGTTGAGTTCACGAGATCCAAGGATGGGATTTGGGATTGTGCCAACCATGGTCTATCAAATCAGTAATCAGATCATCATGCTTGACAGATGGCATCATGCACTGAATCTTCAGCAAGTATTTCAGTGCTTGAAGATGATTTCTTCAAGGAACTTGCATAACTTTTGCCTTCAGCCCCATAGACTACCAGAATGACACTTTAAGAAATATATTTTGAAATGCCTTCTCAAATCACGCTTATATATCCTAACCCCTACTGGTTGAAAGCTCTTGTGTGCTTACCATAACTCTACCGTTAAGGTCTTAAGGTGGTCATACTTTGTAGACCGCTGTTGCTATTACTCCCAACCCTCTTCCATATACATGCACACTTGGCCATGTCCTCCACAGGCAAAGAGATATAAGTTTATGCTAGACACCTGTGGCAGCAGCTTTAGTGGGTTGTACAAAGATCTAAAGCTATTCTTTATTCACAAGACAGGGGTTTACTTTATGATTAGTGGGGGTCTAACTGTTGTGACCAATCCGTAGAACAGGGGACCTATCAGTGTTGCCATGTGCTGTTTATATCTCCAGATATTCCAAGACCGGTGTTAGAATAGCGCAACCTGCTGCATATATTCCATAAACCACATACCCAGTGGAGCAGAGAAAAAAAGCAAGGCTGAGTATGTGGAACAATGAATGAATACAGAATAGAAACAGCAGGAGGTGCTATTCTAACATTAGTCCTGGAATATCTAGGGATAAAAACAGTAGGTGGCTCTATTGTAACATTAGTCCTAGAGTGTCTGGGGATAGAAACAGCAGGCGGTGCTATTCTAACATCAGTTCTGAAATATCTGGGTAAAGAAACAGCAGGTGGCGCTATTATAGCATTAGTCCTAGAATATGTACAGATAAAAACAGTAGGTGGCACTATTCTAAATTAGTCCTGCAATATCAGGGAATATAAACAGCAAGCGGCGCTATTCTAACATTAGTTATGGAATATCTGGGGGATACAAAGGTTTTTTTGTTTTTTTTTTAAATAAGTGTAAATACAAAAAGGTTTAGAATTAGGAGTTGGATGCAACTAGAAACAATATTTTCCGTTGGACAGTCCATTTTATTGATATTGAATGGTCAGCTGATTGTAGTCATTTACAGCCGAAGGTAGGGATATAATAAATAAAAACTCTAAGTAAAATCTAAGAAGGGGAAATAAAAAATTAAAAACAATCACAGAAAATGGCCGTTACTTACTCAGTGGGAGTATACACCAAGCAGCCACCCCCCTCATTATCAATATCTATTTGCACTCCTCACTCAGTAACGGCCATTTTTCTGTGATTGTTTTTAATTTTTTATTTCCCCTTCTGTGATGCATTTATATTAGTGTAGGGACCCACTACAACGCAAGGAACCGTGAAGTGTATCTTGGCCAACATCCAACCAATGCCTTGCATTTATTATCTATCATTCACATGCAGTGTGGCATTAAGACTCCAGGGGGAGCCCAGGGTGGCAGTACCAATGTGGTTCACTCATGGATATGCAGGGCAACCCGCCGAATTATCATGGCGTCATTAATAGGTTGCTGGTCTGCATGGTGAACTACATATATCAGAATGGTCTGGCACCCTGTATCCACTATGTGTGGGAGTGTACACCAAGCATCCACCCCCCTCATTATCAGGAGGCAGTGTGAGTGGCTGTCTCATCGGTGTCCTGCACAGGTGTTATTGGCTCCTCCATTTGGTAGTCAGCTACCTGCATGGTGAGAGGAGGATGCATCTATATGCACTCCTCACTCAGTAAGTAATGGCCATTTTCTGTGATTATAAGTAATATCTAAAATGTAAAAAAAAAAAAAAGTTATACCTCTTGAATTCGCTGAGACGTTCTTTTTTGCGTTGGATTGAGTGCAAAAAAATGTTTTTGAAAAATTGGACTACCTGATTACATTTGCAGTAGATATAGATGCGTAATACTGTGAAATGTGAAAGCGCAATACAGAACACACTCTTAATGCTACCAATTCAAAGTAAAGTCAAAGCCGTGCTGCCGCTCTGAAGAAAGCATCTGTCTGTTCTGGATGTCACGCTCCTCATCTGCTCAACTGATTTTTTGGAAGGTTTAGCGTTAAGATGTCTGAGATATCAAAAACAGCTTGAGCGCACTTATGTCAAAGACACCAGTATCGCCGGTCCTTAGACAATCCAATAGACTGAAACAAACAGTAAACAGCAGATTAGGAGCTGGCACCCACACAGGACATTTGGTTCTGTTTAGCCATAATCGTTTTAGCTGTAAAAGAGTTTTAGGCAGAATTCCCGGATTCTACATTTCAGCATAAACTTTCCTTAAGGAATAGATATTTTTCTATAATAAAATGGTAGATAATTTTAAAGTCCAGTTTTACGACATATCAACTACACTGTATCTTCCATTTCCTGTAATGAGAGTACCACACATGTGGGTCACTGCCCCCCTCATTCAGAAGCTTCTGCTGACGTCTAAAATTAAGCAACACGGTCTGGGATGGTGGTAATAGATCGCCATTTCCACCCATGGCCAATGTGGGTTGATGGTGGTGCAGTGCTACCCATCCACTGGCGTAACTATAGGGGATGTAGTTGCACCCGGTACCAGGAGCCTTTGGGGGCCCATAATGCCTCTCTCTTCTCCATATACGGAGCCCAGTACTATGAATAATGCATTATAGTTGGGGGCCCTGTTACAGGTTTTGCATTGGGGCCCAGAAGCTTCAAGTTGCACCTCTGTGTTAAGGGGTTAAGAGAAGTTGGGGGCCCCCAAGATAAACTTGTGCATCCGGGACCAAGAGCCTTTAGCTATGCCCCTGCTACCATCATAAACACAAGGGTCCAGGATACAATGGAGAAACTGAAGGCACGAAGATACAATTTGCCGTACAGAAGTGCCTTGACATACGAGTTTAATCTGTTCTGTGGCGGAGCTCTTAAGCCAAAAACTCGTATGTCAAAGCACTTTTACCATTGGAAATTAATTGATACGCCATTATAATGGCGTTTCAATTTATTTCAATGGAGAAAAAAAACTACAAGTTAAAAAAAAAAAAATCAATACTCACCTACCGTCGGCGTTCCGCAACGGTCTACGGTGCTGCTGCAGGCTGTCGTATCCTCCTCCACGCCGACAGAGCATTGCTTTCTAGCTGCGGGGCTTGAGCAAGCTAATGCTCTGATTGGTTAATCCAGTGCCGCGTCAGCCAATGAAAGCCGATGCAGGGTTAACCAATCACAGCCATTTAATAACATCAAGCTCCATTAGGAAACATCAACCCCGAGACCTTCATCCATTTCAGGGACTGGCGGGTTCCTCTTTACAAGTCACTGGTCAGACCACACATGGAATATTGTGGACAGTTTTGGGCACCGAGACTCAAGAAGGACATATCAGAGCTTCAGCGGGTAGAAGGGCGGGCAACTGAAGTAATAAATGGAATGGACAGACTACAATACCCAGAGAGGTTATCAAAATTGGGGTTATTTAGTTTTGAAAAAATACGGCTGAGGGGCAACCTAATAACTATCAGGGGACAATACGGAGATCTCTCCTATCATCTATTTATACCCAGGACTGCGACTGTAATATGGGGGCGCTCTCTACATCTAGAAGGAGGAAGGTTTCTACCCCGACGTAGAAGGGGGATCTTTACTGTAAGAACAGTGGGACTCTCTGCCTGAGGACGTGAGGATGGTGAATTCAATAAATGCATTTAAGAGGGGCCTGGACGACTTTCTTGGGCGATACAATATTACATATTATATCACTGATTACTTCAGAAGGGTCGGTGATCCGGGGATTATTCTGATTGCTAGTCAGGAAGGAGCATTTTTCCCTTAAATTAGGAAAATTGGCTTCTACCTCTCAACCTAATTTTCCTCTGCCTCTCACTTTGCAAACTCCCCCCTCCCACTCTTGGATCACAACCTGCTGTCCTTCTCCATCAGGCACCATAGCATCTCCTCAGACCCTCCTATATATTGAACCTCCAGAATGTCCGCACCCAACAATTATCTGAGACCTTACAATCCTCCCTGTCCCCCATCTTCCTCCTCTCACGCCCCAATCTGGCTGCCGAACATCACTCCACCACCATAAGACGTGCCCTCGTCTCCTCATTATACCACAACCCCAAATGACTTTTTGACACATTCCACTCCCTCCGAAGCCCTTAAGAATAGGCCCCCGTGATGGATCTCAGTGCTGGAGAACTAGCCGCCCATTTCAAAGAAAAAATTGAAAATATCCGTAAAGAAATCTCCGAAAACTGCATAGCTAGCCCCGAATCCAGGTCTCTTCAGCACTGCCTCCATCACTCACTCACTTTATATACTAGAACCAACAACAGTGGAAGAAGTCTCCAGACTGCTTTCCGCTGCTCACACCACCACCTGCGCCAGTAACCCTCTTCCCTCTCACCTCCTCTGGCTCCTTTCTCCAGCTGTCATTACCCACCTCACTACCATCTTCAACATCTCCCTGATTTCTGGCATTTCCCCTCCTCATTCAAACACTCCATCATTTCTCCTCTGCTAAAAAAAAGAACAACCCTCGACCTGACCGACGCTGCCAATTACCGAACTATCTCAAACCTCTCTTTCATCTCCAAATTACTCAAATGCCTGGTTTACTCCCACCTCACATGCTTTCTCTCTGTTAACTCTCTTCTCAACCCCCTCCAGTCTGGCTTCGTCCCCACACACTCGATCGAAACTGCCCTCACAAAAGTATCAATTGGACCTGATGACGGTGAAGTTGAGGGGCGACTACTCCCTTCTAATCCTCCTTGAGCTCTCTGCTGTGTTTGACACTGTTGATGTTATGTCTTACTGCCGCTGGATTGGAACCACAGATGTAGTAGCCGTGCCAGTCACTGGAGAGTAGTCAGGATAGCCAGGAGCAGCAGGAGGTATTAGTACAATCGCAGAGGAGCAGGAGGCAGAGGAGCTTGATCAAGGTGATGGAGCACAATAATCATGTGCTGGATCTGAGGCACGTTCAGGCTTTTATAGGAAGTCCTAACTAGTGGCAGGGTGGAGCCAGAACAGGGAAACAGGAAGTGGATTTAGAAAGAGCAAGGAAGCATAGAACAAGATTGGGTTTCAGCAAGAAACTGTCCAAAACCTGGATAGCCCAGGAGAGAGAGCTGCTGACTGGAGCGCAAGAGGTCCCAGGTTCGAGTCCTGATAGTTGGCCATGACCTCCTCTTTGCTCACTGTTCTTTCCTAGTTCTCCTCCTATTGCTCTTTCAGCATCTCCTTTGTGGGCTATACCTTCTTTCCACTTCCCCCAGGTCCCCTCCTGTTTTCTATCTACACAGCCACAATCGGACAAACCATCCGCAAATTTGGCCTCCAATACCATCTCTATGATACCCAGCTATACACCTGTTCCCATTATATGTCAGCGCCTTTCCTCCAAAATATCACCGACTGTCTGTCCGATGCCTCTAACATCATGTCCTCCATTTTTCTCAAACTTAACCTCTGAAAAATGGCCTTCTCGTCTTTCCGCCTTCCAACCGGTTCCCCCCCAACATCTCTATATCAGTATCCGGCACCATAACAACCCCCAGACAGCACGCTCACTGTCTTGGGGTCACACTGGATTCCGATCTCACCTTCACCCCCTACATTCAATCCCTAACATGCTACCTACACCTCAGAAATATTGCTAAAATCCAGCCATTTTTCACCACGCTAAAGACACTCGTTGTTATTAGTCATTTTGAGAGTTTGAGTTTGCTAAGTGTAAATCCATTGCTCAAGTGCAACGTGAATTTCGGCATCGATGCCAAAAAAAAAGCTGCCTTGTCACAAGGAAATTTACGAGTGGTACAGAAAATGTGTTCAACTTGGTTGCATATGAAGACAGAAAAGTACCGGCCACCAGGGACCATAAAACTGTAAGGAAAACACCCGGCACTGCGATGCGGCAGAAAATAGAACTTACTGGTAGGTCATCAAAAACTTTGACCCTTCCTCTTCTCAGTGATGTGTGGATTGTGTTCCTCTCTTTTGTAGTTTGTTTGTAATTAAATCCCCAAATCTGCTCCTCCTTTATGAGTAGCTTTTTGCTCAAAATACATAAGCACTCTCTTAAATGAGTGTTAAATATGAGGCCATTTCATCCTCCTCCCGAATGCACAGAAGAAATGACTGGTTGGTTATGAGTCTAGACATTTGCCTATGCTGCAGCTGTCCATGTTAGCTGGTGGTAAATAATGCGTTTGGAAGATCTTTAGGTTTCAGCAGTTAATAGAGCCGCACTAAGTAATTTCACTGCCTAAATAAAAACAGCATTCAGAGTCTCTGGGGAAACATAACCGCAAAGCTGAAATGTAGAATACAGTGATGGAATGGGCTGAAGAAATCAATAGATTGCACATTCAATCATCTCCGGAGGCGCTCTACCTGCAGGAGAACAGAGACAAACCGGCATAAATCCGATGCTCGGTGATCTACTGCACAACTTGGATAATTAAGGCAAAAGCTGACTTAACGTTATGCATCATGAAATGTGGCCTTCACGTCCCGTGTCACATTAACTCATTCATTGCATTAAAGCCCTGCGGCCAGATCACTAGGGCTGTCTGCACACGACCGGGTTTGAATTGCGGAATCCGCGATCGTCTCCAGTGTGGACCAATTCAAACCAATGGAACATCTGCATGCCTGCTCACTCAGAATGGCTTCTATTGAAGTCAATGGAAGCCGTCCGACCTGCGGCCCTCCCGCAATTGACATCGCAGAAAGGTCGCGGGAAAAGCAGGAGTTTAAAAAAAAAATCTGTACTGCCACGTCCGACGGCAAGTCGTACGGCCCATCCGCGGTACAGATGAAGAAGACAAATGGCAAGTACACGCGGACGCCGGCCAGGCACAGGGTCGTATTCCGCCATGGGCTGCCACATGCGGAATCCGACCACTTTGTGTGCAGGCGGCCTAATTCGGGTGGTTTGCACTGGGATACATCATATAATAAGATAAAACGTCTAATAACTAGGATAAGCGTTAGCGACCTATTTTGGGTTGCATGTTTCCTTGGAGGAAGGTAGTTGGAGACAGACGTTTGAAGATTTTTGGACTGCTAATCTGAATTCTATATGGGATTCTGACGTACAGAGATGATGGAATGTAAAGCAGATAAGATATTAGATGTGTTACTTAACTCGCCCAGCTATGTTGCTCATTTGCCCAATGTGCTGTCACTACACAGCACAGTATTGCTTTGGGAGGTATTGTGGTGCAGAGTGTTAAGGCAGCAGAAATGCAGTCCTAAGCTCTCGCTCATGACCTGAAGGTTGTGGGTTCAATCCCCACATGGTTCAGGTAGTCAGCTCAAGGTTGACTCAGACTTCCATCCTTCCGAGGTCGGTAAAATGAGTACCCAACTTGCTAGGGGGTAAAAGGTGACTGGGGAAGGCAATGGCAAACCAACCTACAAAAACAGTCTGCCAAGAAAACCTCAAACGAGGACTTTACCTATATCATCTAAGCAACATAATACCACTTTGTCTTTTTGGTCCTGCCAGTAAAGCTTCTTTGAAATTAATTTTATTAAACAAGTTCATCCAGGCATCAGTAAGGCATTATTATTAGATTAGGGTTAGTACTGCCATTAATATTGAACGTTTTGATGCATTAGACTCAGGGAGTGTGTGTTGTCTCATGAATCACGGAGAACCTGGAAGAAAGCCACCTTATTGCATTGCTCCATGGCTCAGTTTTTATGTTCATAGGTCCTTTGAAGGTGCTTTTGGCATTAAAGAAGGTCTTCACTCCCCATGTGCCTCAGTGAGCCTTGGGTGACCATGACCATCTTACTGGTCGCTTGGCCTTCCTTGGACCACTTTTGGTCGGTACTAACCATTACATTCTGCGAAAACCCCACAAGACCTGCTCTTTTGGAGATGCTCTGATCCAGTTGTTCAGCAATCACAATATGGTCTTTGTCAAAGTCGCTCAGATCATTACGCTTGCATATTTTCCTGCTCCCAACCCATCGACTTGAAGAAGCGACTGTCTAATATTTCCCATGTACAAGTGCCATTTTTATGAGATAATGGTATTTACCTAATCCTTTTGATATCTGCTACACAAAAAGACATAAACAGTGTATGTAATCAGACAATCGCTTACCTTCCCAGCTCGTTTCGACTTCCAAGCATAGAGATTCTGGATGTAATCAGCCCTGCTTGATTGACCCTGTTCTTTGAGTTGATGATATTCCATGTCTAAAGCCTTCAGCTGCTGTTCTATACTTGGTCTTCCTAAAAATCCATGCAGCCGGCAGATGGCTAGCACTTCTTCATCTTTCCCCGTGGCTTTGGCACTGCTTAAATCTTGTTCCTCTTCTTCAGTCTGGAAAACAAAGAACATGAAAGGGACTCCCCTGTAAATTTACAAAACAGCATCAGTTCTTCTAGGCAAACTTACGCAAAGTCAAGGATTTTGTAGGATTTTAGTCATGTGCATTATTAACTAAGTATACAAAACAGGCTTATCATTTTCATATGTAGATGTACAGTCATTAAAAGATACAGCTGTGTAGGAAGCTTAAAACTAAACGAGGAACAGCCAAACTCTGCTACAAAAGTGAGGTTGTGGAAGACAGTTTCATGTCACAGGCCATACACCATGGCAAGACTGAGTACAGCAGCAAGAGACAAAGTAGTTATACTGCATCAGCAAGGTCTGTCCCAGACAAAGACTTCAAAGCAGACTGGGGTTTCAAGATGTGTTGTCAAGCTCTTTAAGGAAGCACAAAGAAACAGGCAATATTGAAGGCTGTAGATGCAGTGGTCGACCAAGGAAACTCAGTGCAGCAGATGAAAGACACATCATGCTTACCGCCCTTCAAAATTAGAAGATGTCCAGCAATGCCATCAGCTCAGAACTAGCCGAAACCAGCAGGACCCAGGTACACCCATCTACTGATCGGAGAGGTCTGCCAGAAGTGGTCTTCATGGAACAATTGTGGCCATCAAGACATAGCTTCGACATAAAAACAAGGCCAAGCGACTCAACTACGCATGAAAATATAGAAACTGGGGTGAAGAAAAATGGCAGCAGGTGTTCTGGACTGATGGTCAGATTGTAAATTTTGCTGTAACAGAAGATAGTTTATTCACTGAAGGACTGGAGAATAGCACAATAATGAGTGTCTGCAGGCATTAGTGAAGCATGGTGGAGAGTGGTACAATAATGAGTGTCTGCAGGCAGCAGTGAAGCATGGGGGAGAGTGGTACAATAATGAGTGTCTGCAGGCAGCAGTGAAGCATGGTGGAGAGTGGTACAATAATGAGTGTGTGCAGACAGCAGGGAAGAATAGTGGAGAGCGGTACAATAATAAGTGTCTGCAGGCACCAGTGAAGCATGGTGGAGAGCGGTACAATAATGAGCGACTGCAGGCAGCAGTGAAGCATGGTGGAGAGCGGTACAATAATGAGTGTATACAGAAAGGAGTGAAACATAGGAGAGAGCGGTACAGTAATGAGTGTCTGCAGGTAGCAGTGAAGCATAGGAGAGAGTGGTACAGTAATGAGTGTCTGCAGGTAGCTGTGAAGTATGATGGGGAGCGGTACAATAATGAGTGTCCGCAGGCAGCAGTGAAGCATGGTGGAGAGCGGTACAATAATGAATGTCTGCAGGCAGCAGTGAAGCATGGTGGAGAGCGGTACAATAATGAGTGTCTGCAGGCAGCAGTAAAGCATGGTGGAGAGCGTACAATAATGAGTGTCTGCAGGCAGCAGTGAAGCATGGTGGAGAGTGGTACAACAATGAGTGTCTGCAGGCAGCAGTGAATCATGGTGGAGAGCGATACAATAATGAGTGTTTGCAGGCAGCAGTGAAGTATGGTGGAGAGTGGTACAACAATGAGTGTCTGCAGGCAGCAGTGAAGCATGGTGGAGAGCGGTACAATAATGAGTGTCTGCAGGCATCAGTGAAGCATGGTAGAGAGCGGTACAACAATGAGTGTCTGCAGGCAGCAGTGAATCATGGTGGAGAGCGATACAATAATGAGTGTTTGCAGGCAGCAGAGAAGCATGGTGGAGAGCGGTACAATAATGAGTGTCTGCAGGCAGCAGTGAAGCATGGTGGAGAGCAGTACAATAATGAGTGTCTGCAGGCAGCAGTAAAGCATGGTGGAGAGCGTACAATAATGAGTGTCTGCAGGCAGCAGTGAAGCATGGTGGAGAGTGGTACAACAATGAGTGTCTGCAGGCAGCAGTGAAGCATGGTAGAGAGCGGTACAACAATGAGTGTCTGCAGGCAGCAGTGAATCATGGTGGAGAGCCGTACAATAATGAGTGTTTGCAGGCAGCAGTGAAGTATGGTGGAGAGCGGTACAATAATGAGTGTCTGCAGGCCGCAGTGAAGTACGGTGGAGAGCGGTACAAAATGAGTGTCTGCAGGCCGCAGTGAAGTACGGTGGAGAGCGGTACAAAATGAGTGTCTGCAGGCAGCAGTGAAGTACGGTGGAGAGCGGTACAATAATGAGTGTCTGCAGGCAGTAGTGAAGTATGGTGGAGGCTTCTTGCTAGTTTGGGGCTGCATTTCAGCAGATGGAGTTAAGGATTAGATCAGGATTAATGGTGTCCTCAGTGCTGAGACATACAGGCAGACACTTATCCACCATGCAGTACTATCAGGGAGACGTTTGCTTGGCTCCAAATTTATTCTTTAGCAGGACATTGACCCCAAACATCCAGCCAGTGTCATTAAGAACTGTCTTCAGAGGAAAGAAGAACCAGGCGTCCTGAAAGTGATGATCTGGCCCCACAGAGCCCTGCTCCAATCCCATCTCATCCAGTCTGTCTGGGATTACATGAAGAGACAGAAGGATTTGAGCGAGCCAAATTCCCCAGAAGATCTGTGCTTAGTTCTCCAATATATCTGAAACAACCTCCCTGTCAAGTTCCTTCAAAAACTGTGTGCAAGTGTACCTAGAAGAACTGATGCAGTTTTGAAGGTAAAGGGCGGTCACAGCAAATATTGATGTGATTTAGATTTCTCTTTTGTTCACTCACTTTGCATCTTGTTAAGACAAAAATAAAACTATTAACCCTTCTACTTTTGAAAGCTTCTCATACTTTGCAGCATTTTTTCTACACCTGCTTAAAACTCCGCACCGACATGTAGTTCGCATTGGCAGCATTTTTGGGAAAATGCGACTTTTTGATAGCCTTGTATTACATGTTTTCTTGGAGACAGAGTGTCCAAAAAGGTGAAGTTCTGCCATTGTGTATTTTTTATTTCTAACCGAGTTAATCATGCAGAATTAACAATGTGATATTTTAATAAATTGGACCTTCACAGATGCAGCAATACCAATTTTTTCAGTTTTTACATTTTTATTATTCTTTAGATGCGACATAGGGATGCATTGGACACCCGCAGGTAGTTAAATACCCGCGGATGTCATTTTTCCCTGCAGGCGCGGGTCCCGCGTGCAGGAAAAAATGCGGACATGCTCTATTTAGGTGCGGGTCTCCCGCGGGGACGGCTCCAGCAGGCTTCAATTGAAGCCTATGGAAGCCGTCCGGATCCGCGGGAGACCCGCGCCTCAATTAAACTCACCTGCTCTGGACGGTACGGATCTTCCCTTCTTCGCGGCCTGATCTTCCTTCTTTGCGGCCGGATCTTCTTTCTTCGGCCCGGCGGATGTACCCGGCGTGCCGAGCACATCCGCCGGGCCGAAGAAAGAAGATCTGGCCGCGAAGAAGAGAAGACCGGCACCGTCCGCTGCAGGTGAGTTTATTCTTATTTTAATGCCTCATGTCCGCGGGGCAGGAGGGACCCGCTGCGGATTCTCCATGGAGAATCCATAGCGGGCCTGATTTTCCCCGTGGACATGAGGCCTAACTGTGGATTTTGATGACAAGCAGGTTTTAAGCCATTTTCAATTCCACCTCAAAATCCGACTCTCATGTGTGCAATCATTCTATACAAGTTTATTAGAAAGTGCGCACAGAAACCTGAGAAGAGTCAGATTTTCATGCCACGTACCAACTTTATTGGGTGACAGTGCAACAGAAGACTAAAATATCTGGCAATGAATCATCTGGAGTACTGCTCTTTGAAGCATCAGTGGTATCACTGGTAGTATACCTCCCAAATGTCGAAGACTGAAAAGAAGGACAATCCCAAATGGCAGCATTTCCAATCATTGTTTCAAAGACTTGTATACAGGGTCGGACATTGATTGGCAATCCAATAGGTGGCGCTGCAGAGGTATTGTTTCATCTCCCTTATTTGCATATATTTCCCAGAGGAGCATGAATGGCCTTATAAGTCTCCTCACTCACATTCTCTGTGTCTCCTTAAAGAGTGATGATACCCCTCCCGACTCACATCATAGGCCTCTCACTAGCCAAGCCAGAAACAGCTATGGCTTGGTTTTCAATTCCCAGTCATTGTTAAGACCTGTATAAAGGGTCGGACATTGATTTGCAGGAATGCTGCCATCCAATAAATGGTGCTGCAGCGGTATTGTTCCATCTTCCTTATTTACATCATTGTTTAAGCGTTGTATGTGGTCTACTATTTAAAATATTGATGACGGGTTCCCTTTAACATTAAGCCTTGCCTCTAACCTCACTCAATCCCACCCATTCCCCTTTGTGCTCCCACACAGTAATAGTGCCTCCTCACTGTATGATGCCTCCTTAGTGTCCCCAACACAATGGGATTTCAGATTTACTGCTGCATATGTCCCTTTAGGGGTTGTTAATTGTAAAGTGGCAGCACGGAGGTCATTGGTGAGTGAACCCGGAAAGGTGAGAGTTTATGTGGCAGGAGGTAAGCCTGGCGCCATCTTGTGTCTGTTGCATACCGGATATGAGACATGGCGAGATCCGATAAAAGTAGCTTCCATACATTCAATTCAGACAGCGGGAAAAAAACACAGCTGAGAGAGAAGACGCCGAAAGGGGTTCTGGTTGAGGAACTGTGTTACCTATGTGGTTACTGGTCCAGTACTTCTGTCGGCTGTTGTATTATAGACTTTCCTTCAGTTATTAGTAAAGTAGGTTTTCAAGCAATGTGGTGTCAATGTTATCACAACTGGTTGGAACCAACCTGCAACAGTTGGTTCCATGAAAGATACACAGCGAGGTAGGTCATTTGCATGGGGATAGATATACAGAGCCAAATTATACCAATCAGATGTCTGTGGTGGTTGTGCAAGAAGGTGAGACTACTTCCACACCCTGTAGAAGTTATGTCTGGCCATTACGGTTCTTGTTGGCTGACTGGAGATCTGAGTCCACCCCTAACTGAGCCTACTTCCTGCCGGAGCGCTGTCACCCTCACTGACGGTACTGCTTCACTAATACCCACGCACTGAACACCTGTACATTACTCACATATATTCTCCATATAAAGAGACATACACTGATGTACCAAAAGTCAGGGAATAGCAGAATGTAAGTTGATGATGAAGTGGCGTTGCCTCAGGTGTATAAGTTATCTTGTAAGGCTGAACACTGACCAGGCAACATGAAGAATCGGAGTTCAAACAAAGCAAGGGTAGCGTGTGTCAGATGGATGGGAAATTCCATTTCCAAAGTTGTGTGGGTTTTTAACGTTCCTCGATCCACAGTGTCATAAAGTGTCACATGTGTACCAGAAATACATCATTGAGGGCATTACCACCAACAGTGGATAGCATAGTGACTGCCCACATGTGCTAAATGATTGTGTACTGCGGGGTCCGCCGCAGTACAGACAAGTGACTCTGGCAGAAATCCTATCCACGTGCGATGCAGGAGACCCCACACACATTTATGTCGCAGAACAGGGCAGCGTTCTTTAGCTTCCATGGAATAAGGGAGCAGAAGACCCACCAGAGGCCTCTGTTAACATCCCAACACCAGACACAGCGCCTCACTTGGGCTTGTAAAGTTGCTAACTGAACCCTAGAGGACTGGCAACATGTGGCATGATCCGATGAGTCATAGTACCAATAGTTTTGGGCTGATGGTAAGGTTCATGTGTGGCCAGACCCCATGAAGCTATTTACCCAGTTGTCGAGAAGACACTGTGCAAGCTGGTGGTGGGTCCATACTGGGATGAGTTCTCATGGCATGGGTTGGGTCCACTGGTTCACCAAAACATCTCATTGACCAGTGCCTCTTATGTTTCACTGATTGCTGACCATTTGCAGCTCTTCATGGACTTCATATACGTTTGCCCGACGTGAACCCAATAGAACACTTATGGGATGTGGTGGACAGGTCTATTCACACCCCTCAAATGCCATGGCTCTGTGGGTGGCTATTCAGACGGCATGGCTCAACATCCCACCACGTCCTCTGGAATCTATGCCACGTCAAGTTGTTGCACTTTACTAGACTAGAAGGGGTCCTACATGATAATAATTCCTGTCCCATGACTTTTGGCATGTCAGTGTAATGTTGCGTGCAGATAATGAACTTCAGGGTTAGAGCTTTTGTTCTGTTAATGAACATTTCGATTTCTTTTGATACTAAATACAAATTGCGGACTCTACAGAAACCAGATCTAGTCCTGCAGCCGGCCACATCCTGTTATTCTATGTAAGTGACATGTGGCTAGAACCCCGTGATCTATGTTAGCAAGCCTTATCTCATTGAGATCGGAACGATGGATCTGCTATGTAAGTAGGAGAACGAGAACCCTCTTTAATCAGAACGTACAGCTGAGAACTCTCCAGGTCTGGCTCTGATTTTCTAAGCACACAGCAGCAATTAACCCCGTTTGATGTTGATCATCTGGATTACTTTTGGGCTTTTGTCTTTGAAATCCTTTCTCCTCCGAGGTTATAACATTTCATTTACTTAACAACAGTAACAATCTCAAGATGAAGCGAAGGTCAACAAAAGTGTCGCTTTTCTATGTTGTCAAAAATAATCACTCTGACGTGAAGGAAGATCACAGACGGTCACTGAAACAACTCCTGGTTAGGGATTAAAAACTATTTAACCCGAGCAAATAAAAAGTTCATATTTTCGACATCATGATGTAACAGCAGAAAAAAGGACGATTATTTGACTATTTAACACCTCAGTAGGGAATGGGTTAGGAGCGCTACCTTTTCTCCTTAGGGAGAGCACCTAGGTGGTGAGTAAGGCCTCTGGGTAAATATGCAAATAAGGGGGATGGAACAATACCTCTTCAGCGCCACCTATTTGTCAATGTTAGACTCTTTATACAAGCCTTGTAACAATGACTGGGAATTGAAAGCCAAGCCAGAATCCATACACAGACAGTAGGGAATGAACTCGGTAATTCTAGGAGTTGTACGCATACTTGTCCTCTCAGGTGGCTCAAGGTGTACCGTCTGCAGAAAGGTGTAAGTAACGTTTCACAGGGGATGGAATATTCCGCAACAGAATTGCAGAATATTTCTTCCTACGGAATACTCAGCGCCAAAATCCACACTGCCATGAAGAATGACGATGGTGAATTGTGATAGCCTTGTGGCCTTTATATGCATTTGTGCCACGGTTTTGTGTGTCGGATGTTGCATATTTACATGCGCAAAAGTGTCTTTTACTGCACTTTTTGTGAGAGCAAGTCATGCGCAAAAAACCTAAAAAACACTCATCAATGATCTCGGCCATTGAAATGGCCAATTGGTTTGATGAGTTCAAGATGGTCTTTCCATAAGCAAATTCGCCAAATAAGTGCATGTGAACGAACTCATCGAAATCAATGGCTTCTATTCTCTGCACATTGTGCGCGCAAATTTGTAGCACGCAAATATGTCTGGCCTAAATGTTTAAGTAATGTGTGCCCTCCTATGGAATGAAGTAAAGTCATTTTCACGTTAAGTAAAGCCTCCATCTCCGTCATTATAGATATCCCCGGGCCTCACTTACTTTTTTCCTGAAGCCATAGATTTCTGATGCATAGTACTCTTCCTCCAAGACGGTGGCGAGACGATAATGGGATTCGGCGTCCTTGGGTTTCAGTTTGATTGCTGATGCATAGTAGACTGCGGCCTGGCTAAGGTGATCCAAAGGAGACGTCCCCTCATTGTAACTGAGCCGCTCACCTGTAATGTAAAGGCTGATCACACATAGAAAACACTCTGACAGGAGCAGTTTAACCCCTTAAAGACTTCGCCTATTGTGGGCTTAACCCTTTCCAATCCACTGTCTGACGTCTGAAGACATTCTGATTGAAGTCTGTACAGCTCCGATGTCAGAAGACGTCCGGCAGGGTATTCTTACTGTATATTACTGGCTGCTCTGTTGTCGGAGGCCTCTCCAGCATGTCCCATACTGCAGTACTGTCTCTAGCCAGCAGACGGCACCATTGTATAATGATAGAAAGAGGAAGCCCCCTAGGAAACCCTGAATCCAAAATTGGATTGCAAAGGGTTAAGGATGCAACAATATTTTGGGGATCTTCATTCGTTCAATTCAGTCTACAGGTGATTACGGATGGGGCGATACCAACCATGCCTTTTCTTTAAAAAAATGTAAAAAAAACTACTACTAATTTTTTTCACAATTTTTTTAATGTCCTTGTAGGCGTCTTGAAACCGCAATCCTATGATCGCTATGATAATACATTGTAGTAAGTCTCTATTGCATTTTATTATCGCTAGTGATCATATACCATGGCAGACCCGGATACAGGTCCTTTACATGTCATGATCAACACTCAGGAACGTTCGGGAGCATCCGGAGGAACATACCGGCCCGTGTAAAAGGGCCTTTACTGTCTATTCTAAGTTCAATTTTCAATTGACCCCTTTCTATCTTCCTTTCCATTATCCAAAGTGATCACCTCATCTGTTAGTGGAGAAGGGCCCCTGTGGCTCCTGGATCCCATAGCCTCTGCTATGTCTGCTACACTAGTAGATGCATCCATGCGCCCACCAGAACGCAGGCCATTTCAGCCAGGTAACATGTCCCACGGACATGGCATCCCAGTGCCATCGCCCTCTTTTACAGAAGGCCACAACACAATGCTATGACCGTCGGCCACTACAGGATACAACAGAATGTTACAATGACATTACATACTTCTGTACAACATATACCTGTTACGTTCATGCGAGGCACAGCGCCCCTCATGGACACCACCAACACAACAGACCAAGATGTAGATAACATCCACAATGGTCTTTTCTGTATTGCGGATGACCGTGGTGGTACGCCGACGGTCATTTGCAGTACAGATTTTGCTTTTCCCATGCTGTCGCTAGGTGATGACACAGGTACCCACAACCTTTCCGCAATGTCAAATCTGGATAGGCTGCGGGTCAGACAGCTCCCATTGAGTTCAATAAAAGCCATCCACACGGAGCCCATATGAAAATCGAAAAGGATTTTTCCTCCGCTCGTGGAAATTGCAATTCGTTTCCCACGGGTGTGAAAGGAAAAACGATTGTCCCATAGCATGTTCTGAACGGTATTTGCTGTGGACCCTCCGTGCGGACGCCAACCGCGGATTCCGCAGCAAATATCCTTTGTGTGCAGCCGGCTTATGTATTTCACATTCGTTTTTAGCACACAGGTCACCTGACTTGGGCACGTTCTTCACATAAAGATGGATCTGTTCTTCTGCTTGGCTTTGCAGCAGGTCTGAGTTGCCATCATGGACATGTTGGAGCTTCTTCTCCCAGCTTCTCTCCTGTAAAGATCATATCAGCAGTAAACACAAAGCAGTTACTTAAGAAGAACCAGACATCTCTCCTTACGTGTCTGTCTTAAGATGTACTTGTATTCTCCATGAAATAGCACAAACACAAAGTAAGCCGGTGATTGGCTGCAACAATGGTCACCTGTCCCTGTTGTCCGTGACATCATTGCTGTAACAGGAAGTAGGAAGCAGCGGGTGACTGGGTATTGTGAGAATGGGAGCAGCGGGGGATTACAGGAGACTAGTTACAGGGGTTTTCTGGATAAATACTATTGATGACTATAACACCAACTTATTCCGCAGTGCTTTCAGGTAATGTATTTATTACCCCCACCAAGCGGGGTACTCATTTTACCGACCTCGGAAGGATGAGTCAACCTTGAGCCGGCTACCTAAACCAAGTCGGGATTGAACCCGCAACCTTCAGGTCGTGAGCGAGAGATTAGGACTGCATCTCTGCTGCCTTAACACTCTGCACTCCACAAGTCATCAATCGTTGATTGGTTGGGGTCCACCACTCGGGACCTCTCAGCCGATCAGTTGATTGTGTGCCTGCTGTCAGTGTCACAACACACAGGGGTACGGAGTGGAGGCAGATAGTTCTGACCCCTAGGATCGGCTACTAGATACGAAAATAGAAAAGGGAGGCATACAGTGAGGCTGCTCTCACACAGGCGTATTGTCATTTTTTTCGCGCATGACATATGATGCCAAGGGCCCATTGATTTGTATTGGGACACTCATACCAGCATTTCTATTGTGCACCAAAGGCACCATTCGAGTCTATGGGGGGTGCGGAAATGCGCGCCCAATCCCTGCACAATGAACTGTGCAATTTTGCGGGGAAATCAAAAACACCGGGGACTAACTAGGCTGCACAGCCTTCTAAATTACGGCGCCGGTGTGTCCCGCATCGATGTGAATGGTTCCCGGCAGTGCACAGTAAAAAGCGCAGATATGCATGCGATAGCGCAACCTTCACAGCGCAAAAAGACACGCTGTCACAAAGATTTACACTCGTCTGAAGGAACGCTAAATATTGCCGGTTTTCCATTGCGGATCGCCTGCAGCGATTTCACCACATGTGAAGCGGCCCTACGAGATCTTTCACACAGGATGGAAAATTTCCCAGCAGGCTGCAGAGTATTCCTCTACCAACATCCACAGGTCTAAATGCGGATTTTGACACGGAATTGCAGAATTCACACGGGCGTGTTACGTTTTGAAAAGAACCCATTGATTTCAATAGGTTCATTCGCATGTACGTATTTCTACTGCGCGTTTCGGTTGCACAAAAAAAAATTACGCAGCTTGCTCTATTTTCCTGCGCACCAACGTCCTCATGCAAGACAATGGGGATGAGCAAATGCATGCGTAATATACTAGGAGATGCATGATACGCAAAAAAGCAACATTCATTTTGCAAATATGCCTCGCTCATGCGTGTGCAAATATGCATACGCTCTTGTGAAGCCGGCCTCAGACCTACACACTTTGGTCCGGATTTTTCTACATGGCGGCGTTTTCTGCAGTGCGCTGTGGAATATTCCGTGCTGCGTGAAACAGCCCTACGGATTTTTCTGCTAATAGTATTCTTGATATTTCATTTTAACCTACAGGGCATATAGGCCTCATTTAGATGTCCGTATGCGTAAAATGCCTTGGGTATCCCGCAGTGTTTTCCGGTCTGTGTGATACTGACGGAGACCGCGTACTGCGCATGACCGCGTTTTTCACGCATGCAATTATGCGCTGTGTGACTTTGTCTTTTTTTTTTATTCCCCATTGTGTTTCACAGCGGGGTTGCATATGTAGCACCGCCTATACACATTGTATTGCGTATGGACAGTGCTGGATACGCTGCCCATACAAAGGCATGTTGAGAAATAGGTCAGGAACGCTATCTCTTCTCCTTAGGGAGAGCACCTAGAAGGTGAGTGAGGAGACTTATAAGGCCATTCATACTCCTCTGCGTAATATTCAAATGAAGTAGATGGAACAATACCTCAGCAGCGCCATCTATTGGAAGGCAGCATTCCTGCAAGTCAATGTTAGACTCCTTATACAAGCCTTGAAACAATGATTCAATTCCCAGTCATTGTTACAAGGCCTGTATAAAGAGGCTAACATTGACTTGCAGGAATGCTGCCTTCCAATAGGTGGCGCTGCAGAGGTATTGTTCCATCTCCCTTATTTGCCAAGAAATAGAGCACGCTGAGATCTTTTACTCACACATATCTACACCATAGTATGAATGGATCAATTTACATTTTCATTGCATTCACGGCATGTTACGCGTCCGTGCATCGCGAACGTGCTGAAATCACGGTCGTGTGAACAAGCCCTTAGGCCTCATGTCCACGGGGAAAATCAGGCCCGCTACGGATTCTCCATGGAGAATCCGCAGCGGGTCCCTCAAGCCCCGCGGACATGAGGGCTGAAAATAACAATTACTCACCTCTCCGCACGCTCCGGACCTTCCCTTCTTCGCGGCTTCTTCTCTCCGTCGCGGCCGGATCTTCTTTCTTCGACCCGGCGGATGTGCACGGCACGTCGGCTGCGTGCCCCGCGCATGCGCCGGCCCGAAGAAAAAAGATCCAGCCGCAACGGAGAAAAGATTAAGCCGCGAAGAAGGGAAGATCCGGAGCAGGTGAGTATATTCTGATTTTAGGTCTCCTGCGGATCCGGACGGCTTCCATAGGCTTCAATAGAAGCCTGCGGGAGCCGTCCCTGTGGGAGACCCACACCTAAATGGAGCATGTCCATTTTTTTTCATGCTCCATGATTTTTTAAATTCCCTTTTATTGACCATCCGCGGGTATTTATCTACCCGCGGGTGGTCAATGCATCCCTATGGGGTGCGGATTCGCGTGCGAGTGATCCGCTGCGGAATTTAATTATTCTTTTCCCCGTGGACATGAGGCCTTAGACTTTCAATACTTTATAGCAATTATGTAACGTTCGTGTTTCGCGGATATAGCGTTATCATATGTATCGATGCTATAAAACGAAAGAATGAAAATACGAAAAAAAAACTAAAAATGTAATTTTTCAGATGTGATAAAGTCTTCCTCGTATGGTAACGCCATTCATCGCTGCTCATACTGAAAAGAGGAGGTTCTCATGCAGGTAAGAGGACTCACTAAGTGGTATAAACATGTCAAGCGTGTTAGCGGAGCGGTGGGTCAAGCAGCCGCAAGCAGCGATGCATTATCACATTGGTTTTTATTCTGCTTGTTAAATTTAATGAAGTTGACTGTAGCAAGTCATAAAACACAATAACTCCGCTAACCTCATACCTACACTTTGTGCCTCTCAGATCAAAGCCACCCTGCATACAAGAGGAGTAGATGGGATTTTTTTTTAGTAGCCTCTAAATCTTAACCCCTTAAAAGTACTATGCAATTGAAATTCTATTCCAACCCCTGCAGCGCAATGGGATTTACTTTTAGTAGGGTGATAAAGTTTATTACAGGCACTATGACTGAGTCATCAAAGAACCACATAATACAAAGAAGCTGTAAAGTACAATAAAAAAAGATGCAAGAGCTCTTTCTTCGTGCAAATATTATTTCTAACTATTCAAAGGTATAAAAGAACAGGCAATAGATGTAATATCTAGGAATATATATACATTTGCCATCAATATTATTCAACCTCTATGCCAAATTACAGTAGGTTAATTTGCCAAATTTACAAACTTTTAGCTGTTTGCAGAAAAAAACTAATTTGATGTGTTTTATCTCAAGGATACCTGATCCAACTATTGAAGTCTTTGATTAGTTGCATCAGGTGTGCTTGAGACGAACATCAGATTTGCAAATCTGTGGTCCTATGGTACTTCTATACAGAACGACTGTTGGACGCTTAGGTGCCTGACAGCAGTCCCAATGATTATCACTCCTGTGCTTCAACACAACAGCAATGATCACTCATTGAATTGAGGTGGAGTACATGGAGGGCTCTTCCGGCCGCCTCCATTCAGAGTAAACAAGCAGTCATTCAAAAATGAAAGACTGCCTGTTTAAATGGGACGACAGTCACTCTGTTCTTAGTTAAAGGAGATGTCCCGAGGCAGCAAGTGGGTCTATACACTTCTGTATGGCCATATTAATGCACTTTGTAATGTACATTGTGCATTAATTATGAGCCATACAGAAGTTATAAAAAGTTTTATACTTACCTGCTCTGTTGCTGGCGTCCTCGTCTCCATGGTGCCGACTAATTTTCGCCCTCCGATGGCCAAATTAGCCGCGCTTGCGCAGTCCGGGTCTTCTCCTCTTCTCTATGGGGCTCCGTGTAGCTCCGCCCCGTCACGTGCCGATTCCAGCCAATCAGGAGGCTGGAATCGGCAATGGACCGCACAGAAGCCCTGCGGTCCATGAAGACAGAGGATCCCGGCGGCCATCTTCAGCAGGTGAGTATGAAGACGCCGGACCGCCGGGATTCAGGTAAGCGCTGTGCGGGTGGTTTTTTTAACCCCTGCATCGGGGTTGTCTCGCGCCGAACGGGGGGGGGGGGATTTAAAAAAAAAAAAACCCGTTTCGGCGCGGGACATCTCCTTTAAGCTAAAAACCAAGTGACTCCGACAAGTGAGCATGTTGGGTCTGGTGTTTAAATGGGCCGACAATCATCTGTAATCACTCTTTTGAGCGATTATTTGAAAAATTATTAGCCCGTGTAAAAGTAATCTATTCAAGGGGGTGAATAATTCTGAGACTGCAGTAGTCATGCAGGCCTCCTGCACACGGGCGGAAATTCTGCAGCGGGATTTCCGCCCCTGTCCGCCTTCATAGGATTGCACCGCAAAACGCAATCCTATGCACACAGCCGCGATTTGTCCGCATGAAAACACACGCAGAAAACAAATCGCGGCATGTTCTATTTCTGTGCGGGTCTCGCAGAGGCCCACACAGAAATGTCAGTAGTGCCGGGCCGGCTCCGCTCTGTGCATGCGCCGACTGTCTGACAGCTGGCGCATAGCAGAGACAGAAGACGCCGGGAGCAGGTGAGACGCAGGCTTCTGCAAGGGCACGGGTCCGCATCCCGCTAAGAGAATTCTCGCAGCGGGATCTGACCCGGCCGTCTGCAGGCGGCCTAAAAGTGGCATTTTGTGCTGTATTTAGAGAAACTGCTTGTTACATTCGTTGTGGTGAGATATTTAAATTGTTCTTGTTTGGTTGTTGTTTTTTTTTTTTTGCAAACAGCTGAAATTTGTAAATCTACAATGTCTCACAGTGCCCTTAAAATATAAGAGATGGAATAACCCCTGTAAGGCCTCATGTCCACTAGAAAAATACCATCCACGCAGAATCTGCCTCAGATTCCCACAGCGGATTTTGCGCAGATGTGCTTTAAATGGTATTTTTTTTTGCATGCAGATATCCGCACACATTGCTATCAATATGATAGCAATGTTGCCGATCCGCGGCAAAATGGAGCATGCTACGTTTTTTCTCCCACAAGTGAAAAACACAATTCTTTTAAAATGCCATCCGCGGGTGCAAAAATCAATTTAATGGACCGCGGATGGCCAATAATTCCCTATGGGCAAAATCTGCTGCGGATTCCGCAATTCCATTTAGCTAGTGGACATGAGGCCTTAGGCCTCATGTCCACGGGGAAAATCAGGCCCGCTCCGGATTCTCCATGGAGAATCTGCAGCGGGTCCCTCCTGCCCCGCGGACATGAGCGCTGAAAATAAGAATAAATGAGAATAAACTCACCTCCCATCCGCTCCGTTTCTTCTCTTCGCTGCGGCGTCATCTTCTCTGCGTCGCGGCCGGATCTTCTTTCTTCGGCTCGGCGGATGTGCATGATGACGTCGGTGACGTGCCCCGCGCATGCGCCGGACCGAAGCAAAATGATCCGGCCGCGACGGAGAGAAGATGGCACCGCGGCGAAGAGAAGAACCGGAGCGTGTGAGTAAAATCTGATTTTTGTCTCCCGCGGATCCGGACGGCTTCCATAGGCTTCAATAGAAGCCCGCGGGAGCCGTCCCCGCGGGAGACCCGCATGAAAATGGAGCATGGTCCAGATTTTTTCATGCTCCATTTTTTTAAAAATCACTTTTATTGACGATCCGCGGGTATTTATCTACCCGCGGGTGGTCAATGCATCCCTATGGGATGCGGATCCGCGGGCGGGAGAAGAGTTAAAATCCGCTGCGGATTTTAATTCTTATTTTGCCCGTGGACATGAGCCCTAAGGGTTATCTCGCTGCTGGAACCCCTGTGGGAACTTGGCAGCAGGTGTTCAAGTCCCCTGTAGCACCCCCGAAGGAGAAATAAAGAATTACATAGTTTCCATTGAAATCAATGCTGTAGCGGATCCTCCAGTGCAGGTCACTACAGAAGCATTTTAATCTAACGTGAACAAAAGATTCCTACAAGCAAATTCACTCTGTTGTAAAACAATAGGACATTATCCTTTACCTGCACTGTGTGCTTAAGAGCCGGCTCTGAGACATTAGCGGAGGAAAATTCTTTATACCACTCGGCATCTGTAACAGTCTAATACAAATACAAAAAAAGGTACATCATATTTTACAATATGAAATACCTGGTAACCTACCAGTGGATACAGTCATAGCCTCATCAGTCATAGGTTACACACAACCCCTGCCATGGGTACATAGTGCTAATTGTACTGTAAGTACCGGAGCTCAACAAGAGATGTAGACATTCACCAAGGCATTATGTGGATGAGCAAATAGGTATTAATGAAGGGAATATACTTTTGACTTCAGGTGTTATATTCGTGTGGGCAACTAAGCACCAGGCCCACACGAACGTGAGCCAAAGCCACGGGTTAGGGGAAACTGACCCTGTGCTGCAGGGAAGATGACTTGGCCCTACCTAAAAGCAGAGCGATCGCCTCTATAAAGGCGGGTCCACACTGAAACCTCGCTCTCCCTGAAGGGGTGATACTCGCAACCAGGTGGAACTGACACATTAAATGCACAAACTCACTTACCATACAAAGTCGCACACTGAAGCAGATGGTAAAGCTGAATATAAGAGCGAGGTATTAATTCATGCATTGGCCAATGAACTGCAAGGCCCCGACAAGGCTCCTCGTGTCTTGCAGTCCCTATGTGTAGTGTCCTGTGCAAGACACTAAACAGGCAGCACAGGACACTACACACAGCAAGCTGCAAGCTGACCTGACACTACACACACAGCAAGCTGCAAGCTGACCTGACACTACACACAGCAAGCTGACCTAACACTACTCACACGGCAAGCTGCAAGCTGACCAGACACTACACACACAGCTAGCTGACCACACACAGCAAACTGCAAGCTGCAAGCTGACAACACACTACTCACACAGCAGACAAGGTTGAGGAAATACAGCTTCCTTTTGCAGAGGGGCTGGGATATATATCTACACCCAGACCCAGGGGATTGGCTGACCAGAACAACTACACCCAGCCAGTTCAATTAACCCTCACCTGTGTAGGTGTGCTCCTGGAACCCTGTAGAACAACAAACTCTAGCAGCACAACCTCACATCAGGAAGACAAAAGCCTATATATATATATATATATATATATATATATATATATATATATATATATATATACGCACACATACATACATATATATATAATGTGTGTGTGTGTGTGAAAATTTGTTTTCATATCTGTATCTTTGTTCTTCATAGGCTCCTACATACCTATGATGGATCTCAACCAAACTTGGTACACAAAAATAATAATAATCCTTATTTGTATAGCACCAACATATTCCACAGCGCTTCATGATCTTCATGATCTAGTTTAAAATACTGGAAGGGTTTCCACTGTTTGTTCCTCATACCAACCCAAAAAAGAAACCGAGATTGGATTATAATATAGACAGTTTATAACCTTAGTATCCAATTCATTCTGGGGCTTAAATTGACAGCTCCTCGCATGACGACCAATATCAGACAGAGGTACAATGTCTCCACATCCTGCAAGATAGAAGATGAAGTAGAAATCACAGGCTTGATCTCATTTTTGAGTGACCTAATGTTCTCTCTATACGTGACTCAGAGCATTATTAATGGGAACTGGTCAGCATTACACCGTTTCCCTCTCTTATCATTTGCTCTTCTGACATCAGAGAAGATGCTGCAACTTCAGAAGCAGCCGCTCACCACACCAGCCGTCCCTCCATATACCCAGCGAAGCACAGAGAGAAACAAGACTGAGTAGGGAGAACAACTACTGAGGAGGACACAGAATAGAAACAGCAGATGGCGCTACTCTAACATTAGTGCTGGAATATCTGGAGACAGAATCAGCAGGTGGCGCTATTCTAACATTAGTGCTGGAATATCTGGAGACAGAAACAGCAGGTGGCGCTATTCTAACATTAGTGCTGGAATATCTGGAGACAGAAACAGCAGGTGGCGCTATTCAAAATTAGTCCTGGAATATCTGTGAATGTGGTGGTTGATATTCTTACATTAGTCCTGAAATATCTGGGAATACAAACTGCAGGAGGCGCTATTCTGGAATATCTGGGGGTAGAAACATTATTTATAATAAGGGTAAATGCCATGTATGTTTATACTTTTGGGCTGGATTTAACTATGAACAATATTCTTCAGGGTACAACCTCTTTAATAAACAGCATATAAAGACAGTCTAGAGAATTATGGGTACACAACTTTATGTGACAGTTTGGGGAAGATGCCTACCTGTTTTAGCAGGTACAAAGTACACATGTACAAAGATGGTTTTTCTAGCTATTGAGGAAGAACTTGACTGTCTTGAATAGAGCCACCAAACCCACTTATCAACTATGAGATGAAATGGAATACAAATCACCTAAGGCCACCACCCAACCTCACTGGGGCTGGAATAGTTCAACAGATGCAAATCTTACACCAAGTGCAAAGCCAAATACAAGGAACCAACTCCACACTAATGCCCATTATTTTGGTAAGTGATGTTCAGTACGCCAATGTGGCTAAGACCAGATTTCTACAAACTATTAACCAAGTAGCCGTCATGTAAAAATATGTACATTTTCCTTAGTTATGTGTGATTGTTCTCAGTAAGAGAAACCAAGTAATGTTGTAGATATGATACCTTTTAATGGCTGACAAAAATACATGATGTTAATGCGAGCTTTCGGACCTCACAGGGTCCTTCATCAAGACAATAACGAAATAGATCCGAAGAGGCATGTACTTCTTGGGCAACCATGAATATCACTTTGCATCGATCCTATTCCCAGTCCTATTCTTAGTTTCTTATTTGTCTTTTGTATATACTGGGCCAAATTGTAGGGCAAAATGAACAATTGGCCCAGGGCCTGCACCTCCCATGGGACTTGAAGGGGTCTTCCTACAAACAACACTTATCTAGGATGGACCATTGTTGGGTTACACAGCTTTACCTCGGTAAGCAAAACAGCAGAAGGTATTTGCTGCTGACATATCCATATCCAGTTCATACTCGGGAAGCCTCCAGTCCTCACCAAGAACAGTCTCATCCAATGGATCTGTTTTTGATCGTCTCGTTAGAAGATCCAGGTATTGCGCTGATATTGTGTGCTTGGGGACACTACATAATGGACACAGATGAATAAACCCATCGCACATGTTTACAGAGTAACAACTTAATAAAATATGTGAAATCTCAGAGGCGTTGTCCAGGACTTTTACTACTGATGACCTCAGGATAGGTCATCAATAGTTAGAAAGAGTCTGTCGCTCGTGATCTCCGCCGATCAACTGATCTATGGGCCCACTGACAGCGCAGAAAGCAGATAGCGCTGTCAACATTGCCGCTGCCTGGTTTGATACTGCAGGCATAGCTACCATTAAATTCAATGGGAACTGTGCCTGCAGTACCATCCTGGGCCGCTGCAATATGGACAGCGGTATCTCCTTGAAGTGCTGCCCACAATGACTGTGGGCCTAGGAATCTGCTGATCGTTGGGGAAGGTGAGTGGTGGACCTCCCCCATCCACGATCACTATTGATGATCTATGTTGAGGATGGGTCATCAATAGTAAAAGTCCTGGAGAACCTTTTAGTTCAGGCTATATGGAAAAAGTATATCCTTGATAAAAAAAATAATACATTTATAGAACACAATATGTATGAAATTATCTAATACAACTTTTTATTATTCTGCTATTGAGGCATAGACTTTAGTGGAAATAGGACAAATGGGACAATTACCCCTGGGACTTCAATATCTAGAAGTCTTAATTAATTTATCTGCACTATATATGGCCCAAACGAAGAGCCACCGTTATACAGATCCGGATGTGCAAAAAAGAACGAAAGGGGAGTGAAATGTTTTTGGGCTTTTTTGCTATTTGTTGGGCCTAGTATATCCGATGTGTTTAGCCAATGTAATATTAATATTATTAGAGGTTTCATGGAAATATTAATTATCTGCTGTAGGGGCCCATTATTAGACTGATTGTAAAAAAGCTATACATTTTGGTAAATGCCTTCCGTGTTCTAAAATCTGGGACTTCTTGATGCACTTTTAAAAAGTGGGGAAAAAGTTGGTGGAGTTTAGCAGAAGAGTTGTGGCTAACAATGGTGGATGTGCCAGGGAATAGTGAAAGAAATGGCACAACTCCACGCCTGCTCATAACAGCTGTAGATTACATTTACTGGCTTGTCCCATGATAGCAGGTTATCACCTCTCCACAGGATAGGAGAAGACTGTGATTGGTTGGGGTCTGACGACTGGTTCCTCCACCAATCCTTAAAGCAGGGATCTGATGGGTTCGCACATGAGCAGCACCACTCCATTCACTTCAATGAATGAAGCAGCAATACACATGTGCGACTGCTGTTCTATTAATCTGTAGACCCACCGGATCAAAGTTCTCAGGATTATTGGGGGACCTAGAGCTCGGACCCCACCGATCAGCAAGTTCTACCCCATCCTATAGATAGGGGATAACTTGCTTTTGTGAAACAACCTCTTTAAGAGAAACCAAAATGTGCCAAATTTGATAAGAGACGTGCGCCTTTTAACCCTTTCCAATCCACTGTCTGACGTCTAAAGACATTCTGATTGAAGGCTATACAGCTCCGATGTCGGAAGACGTCCAGCAGGGTATTCCTACTGTAGATTATTGGCCGCTCTGTTGTCGGGGGGCCTCTCCAGCATGTCACATACTACAGTACTGGCTTTAGCCAGCAGATGGCACTATTGTTGGCAGAAAGAGAAAGCCCCCTAGGAACCCCTGAATCCAAAATTGGATTGCAAAGGGTTAAGAAACTGATAGATCAGTAGGAGTCCCACCAGCACCTCTCCATTCATCTAATGGGCTGATGAAAACAGCAGAACACAGTGCTCAACTATCCATCTAAGGCATTGGGAGGAATGGAGCCGCTGCTTCTCCGTTCCCTACTATGCTACACAAAATGGGAAAATAGTTCTTGAACTGTGAAATATCAAGCACGCGGGTCCTCCATTCTTGGAATCGGTGAGGGTCCCAG